>NC_142008.1:66595837-66746370 GCF_049901715.1 Pseudonaja textilis
TAAAGTTAAAGAATCATAAGAAAAGAAAAGCAGTTGCACATTAATAATTAGAATATGGACACTAAACAAAGCAAGCTCAAAGGTTTCCTGTTTAGTCTTCCTCATGTCATTCCATTTAAAGGAGAATAGTTTCTTATCTTACATCAGTATTTTTAAGCTAGCATATAAATAAAATGTAAACAATCCTTACAGCTCTTTTTGATGCTTATTAAAGCATAGGTTGCAACCAAAAAAGCTGGCTCCGTCCTTGACCCTTATTTCAGACTGTGAATTCTGGGCTGCAAAAATTCAGATAACCAATAGACGACAGCTAGGAACAGCTGTCATTGAGCGCTGGTTCAGATAAGTTGTAGTTAAGAACTACAGCTTTACACATCTCCCAATGCACAATTTTAAAGCTGCTTGAAAAAAATTGAATGGATGAAACAAAATATGAAATTCAGAACTCGAGCAATAGCAATATCGTAAGACTTATATAGGTGCTTTTTTTCAGGAGGCAACTGGACTAACTTTTTTTTTTCTTTGAAGACATTTCACTTCTCATCCAAGAAGTTTTTTCAGCTCTAACAGGATAGTGGGGAACGGAAGGATTTATATTCCTTGCAGACAGCTGATAATCTGCATCCTTTTAACAGGTCATTGAACACTTGGAGATTTATCTATGTCCTCAGGCTCATCTAAGGGGTGCTGATGGTTCCAGAGGAGGGGAAAAAGTGCAGACTACAGGAAACATCAGCGCCCCTCAGGTGACCCTTAGGATACTTCTGTCAAAGGAGAATGACCGCTTTCCAGCCAGTGCACCTCTTACCCCGGTGCTGGACAGATATTCCTCCTGCGCAGACTCAGTTGCTGTGCAATCCCATCACCTCAGAAAAGCATCAGCCACAGGATGACAGGCAGGAGTGTCAGCAGCTCCTCTTCCTCCAGCATCCTGGCCAGAAGTGGCAGCACAAGAACCGCTGCCACCCCTTCACACTGCTGCTTCCATTTCGGATGGATGGATGAGCTGGGATTGGGGAGGTGAGCTGCCCCAGGAGGGCCAAAGGAGAGCACAGCTCCTCACGCATGGAGGGCCTGGCTCACTGATGGGGGAGCAGCTGCAGGGGTAGGCCAGTCGCTCCTGCCCCTTGCTGCCACTGCTCTTCTGTGGTGCTGAGCCGGCCAGGTGCTCTGGATCATAGATGTGGGTCAGTGCCGCAGGTTGGAGGGTGGGGGCCACGCAAGAAGCCTGCTTGGGTGGGGAAGGAGGGGAGCCCCAGCCTGTCTATCATGGATGACAGGTCTGCTCCCCTAGGAAGCGACTGCCAGGATCCCCGCATCTTTGGGCACATGGAGCCATCGGACATTGCTTTTCTGGGGGTCAAGCGTGCGCATGAGCACTGGCCAGCTGGTCTTTGCACATGCATGCCAGAAACCTGAAGGCCAAGTGGCTGCCCTGCACGCACATGCCAGAACCCAGAAAAGCAACCGACGATGAAATTCCTTAATATAATATGTACATGTGAGGTCCAAGCCCAAAGATGATACAATGAAATCCAATTGAGTCCAATTCATTATTTGCTTACACCTACTCAATTGAACCTTGCTAAATTAAGGCTGTAATATTCTAACCTAATAGATATACCAAGAGATTCTAGGATGTGGGTACCCTGAACCTCTTCCTACACACACACCAGTTAAGAACTGTACAATCTCTTGTTTTGAGCTTCTCACTGAAATGTATTGCCTCCATCCCTGGAAATAATGGTGTTCTTGATGAGGTTTCCCTCTTCCCTTCTTCAGATGCACATTCTATCAAAATACACTTTTTTTTTAAAAAAAAGGCTCATTTAGCATAACAATAACAAATCAAAGGATAACAGCTAGAAAACTAAAATGAGAGGGTGACCTTGTGTGAGATGGCTGATTAATAAATAAATAAAATGACATATTTTAGTTCCAATAATTGCTACCGCCCATGCATTATTTTGTTGCTTATCATGTAAAAGGCTAAGACAAATACTGCAGATTATGGATATTACCAATAATATTCAGTCTCTAAGTCATGTCCACCTCTTCATGATCTCATGGACCAAAGCTAGATCTCTCTGTCCTTCACTGTTTCCTAGAGTATGCCCAAATTCATGTCCATTGAATCAATGACACTATCTAACCATTTTATCCCCTGCTGTCCCTTCCCTTTTGCTTTCAACCTTTCCCAACATCGGGTTTGTTCCCCAATGAGTCCTTACTTCTCATTTGTTGGCCAAAGTATTTGAGCTTTAGTTTCAGTTAATGTCCTTCCAAAGAACAATCAGGATTGATTTCCTTTAGGATTGACTGGTATGATCTCCTTGCAGTTCTTTTCCAGCACAAAACCATAGCTTTGTTGGAAAGGTGGTATCTCTTGCTTTTTAATATGCAGACATATACTGCAAAAGCTATTGTAGATATTACCAACAGTGTTAGGAGGAACAGTCAATCTATCTGCCTCGTATTTATTAACATTTAATTTTTTCAGATTATTTATTATGCAAAATCCAGCTGGTAACCGCTGTCGGGAGACCCTTTGGGGTCTTAGCCGCCTTGGAGGGGCAGTGAAGGAGGGATAGGCACTTTACTGACCACAAGGAAAACTGCAATTTCCTCATTAGGTCCGAAGCAAGCTCTCCATGAACAAGAAGCAGGGATGACAGCCATTTTCTGGCTCTCATGAAACTGAGATAACCAGGACCATAAGACTTGTGCTGGAGCAGTGAATGGACAGAGCATTTAAACTGGGTGACAAATTTACCAACTTTTACTCTAAGGATTGGAAATAACAACAATATATTAAAAGATAATTCCTAAGCTTAAAATAGCAGTGGATAGACACATGGAGAAAAAGAATATCAAAAACAAAGAGGTGAAAGAAGCCCAAGACAAGCTAATAAAATACAGAAAGCTTGGAAAAAACTAAATAATTTAAAAAATGATTTTGGGGAGAATTTATCTTGTTTATTTGTATTTTTAACCCCCCTGGATTTAATTGGGAACTCAGCTGTTTTTGACAGACCATTTAATATTGGATTTGGATTAAGAGAGCCATCCAGTATAGCTGCAGCATTTTAGATAAAGTTATTTCAATACATACAAGTCTTTATACACAAAATAGAAGCAATAACATCTGGAGGACGGATTGACTTTGACTCTACTGTTGATGACTTGGATAATTTGGAAGCTTTTACTGAGCCTTTCCTCCCACTTTCTTGCCCTTTGGAAGATTTATAAAGAGGAATTAATAACTAAACTTAATTAAATTTGATAATTGGATTAATCTAGTGATTTAATTTGGACTTGGAATATTGGACTTAATTTGAACTTAATTTGAACTTAGATTTTTAATGTTATTTAACAGAACATCCTATGAGACAAAAGAAGAAACGTGTTGGAAGAAAAGAGAAAGGAAGGACAGATAAATAAGACTTCAAAATTTGGACAATTGGGAGATATAGAATGGGGAAATATAAATTGTAAACTGTAAAATAAGGGGTTTTACAAAATGGACTTCGAAGAGATAACAGAGTTATATGGAGGAATACTGATTATGTTAAAAGATAGGTGTAAATTTTTGAAAGGCAATAAGGAGACAAGGGGATCGTCTAAAGATACAGAAATGAATGTCGAAGCTACCCAACAATTGGAGAAAAAAAGAAAAATATGATACTCAAGAAATAGGTGAGACGTTAGAAAAGGCAGTGGAAGGGGAAAAGCAAAAAGTGACACAAGAAGTTAAAAATAAAGAGGAGAAAGGATTAATAAGTAGAAGACATAACCTCATAAAATGTATAAGAGAGGAAAAGGAAAAAAATCTCTTTACAAAAAAATCAAAAAGAAGTTTTGTTGATGAGAGTTCAAATACAACAGAAGAAATAAATAAAAGGTACTCAAAAGGGGAAGGTTAGTAGGGACAAAATAACAAAAAACAAAAAGATACAAGGTTCAGAGAGAGAGAGAGAGAGAGAGAAGGTTGATTTAAAAAAATCAATAAACGATGGAATTTCAAGAAGGTCAAGAGATGGGAAAATATATACAAGGAAAATAGCATATATACTAGTAGAAAATATAATTTAATAATATAATCCAAATAAGTCAAGACAGTAGATGGGAATCTAGAATTAAGTAATTAAACTGTATTGTAATAGTATAATTAACAGTATGTTAAACTATATTATGAATTTAAAATAATTAAGGACTAGAAACTGTATGGGATTTTGAGATACAGTCCTGGAATTGATTAAATATAGTCAAAATTTAGTGTTATTATTAACCTTACACATTTGGAATATTGAAATGATGGTGGAACTATGAATAATTCTTAGAAAATATTAAACAGTAGTAGTATTTAGGGACTATAAATACAAGGTGCAAAGAAATGTTATTATGTCTAAGTGAATTAATGGGAAAATGAGAAATGGATTATGAAAAGAGATTAGCTCTGTTGAAGCTGTGGAAGTTGGAAGATTAGAATTACACATACCTATAAGTATTATGACTGTTTTTGTTGTTTAAAAAAGACTTGACCCAGGTAATGCAATGTTCACAAAATAATGTATGTTTATATTGAAAATAAAAAACTTGTCTGAAAAAAAAAGCTTCACTGCTGAGAGATTGTTTTTGCATTCTTATTGCTTATATCCCCTAAATCAGAGGTTCCCAACCGGGGGTGCTCACACCCTGGGGTGCGAGACGATATTCCAGGGGATGTGAAAACTTGAGATTAGAAGTTTCAAAATTATGGTTTATATGTATTTTTAAGGGGTGCAAGAATATATCAGAAGCATTCTAGGGGTGCAGGGGACAGAAAAAATTTGGAAACCCCTGCCTTAAATGCATAGATATGTATAAATTTGTCAGTCAACTCTAGCTTCATTAAATTCTGAAAGCTGATTCTAGAAATAAAGCTGATGCATATGTAGCCTCCCCAGAAATAATAATAATGTATTCAAATGGAACTCTGCAGTGCTTAATCCCAGATGTGCAGGGATCATCTTCTCATCTCAGAGGGAAATGCATTCAGTATTTAATCAGAGTTGTTATTTCAATCTCTTAAATATTAAAAAGGGCAACCTCTCAGTGATCTCTAGCTAAAAATAGTTGCTGCTAAAATTCTTGGCAGATTAATACCACACATAGATAAATAAAATCATAATAGCGGCCACAGGAATTGATTTTCTATCAATGGCTTTTAGAAAGTTGTAACTGCTATCTCTAGCAATGAAAGCTTGCAGAGTTCGTTAGCTCAGAATTCATCCAAAACTAAACTATAGGGTATAATCCTTTCTAGTAAGATAAATTTATGAAAACTAGCCAGTCAAATCCCTGATCAGAAATTTCCCTCCCTACCCTTCAATTAAAAAATGGAAGAGTTCACTAGAACGTCTCCCTCTTTTGAATTTCCCCAGAAATGGTGTTTAATTGTGAAGAAGAAAAATAATGTTATCTCTTCTGGGTGTGTGAATAAAAAATTTAAAGCACAAAAAATACTAACCCACCCAGACTTTTTTTTCCTGATGCCTTCAAATCAGTACCCATTCTTGATGTTGCGAATCCCTGCAATTTTCCTGGCAAGATTTCAGAAGTGGTTTACCATTGCCTGTTTCCTGAAACTGAAAGAGTGACTGACATAAAGTCACCCAGAAGGCTTTCATGCCTAAGCAGGGACTAGAAAGCACAGTCTCTTGCCTTCTAGCCTGATGCCTAAAATCATTTCATCAAACTAACCCTCTACCTAGACTTTTCTGTGTAGCAAGTAACTAGCTAGAGAAAGTTGGCCTTCAGTCCTTTAAGTTCTTGAGTCAAGCTTAACTGGTTTCCTTCAAAGCTAGTTTTTTTCTGGAGATCTGTCATTTTAGATAGAAACATCTATTCTTTCATTGGTCATGGCCGCTTTTGAGGCCACATCATCTATTTTTTCAGGCTGTTCATACTTTTCTTTGCTGCTATTTTTTCAATAAACTTTAAATATTATGTGAAATAGATAATAGTTTAAATGGGAGTCAAATATAAAAGACAGTGTGGGAATGTGGATTCAGAAATTGAATACAGTCAAAACTCTGATCACGATCATAATTAGTTTCATAACTTTGGCGATTTCTTCATCTTCTAATGTTTCATCTTCAGAAATTTCTGGGTCAGGGGTCATGTTTGATCACCACCTGAGTATGTGTTTGTGACTAGATTCAAAAATTTTGTGAATGTTTTGGTCGGAACCCGATTTAGTTGTAGTCAGAAGTGTACGTGACCAGAGGTTCTACTGTATTAAGCAGCCAGGACACAGAAACCGCTTTATTGGTAATCTCCTTTAGTTTTATGAGCTATTTATCCTAGACCTGATCCTTGGGTACTTGTGGCTATGAGAAGATGAAACTTAAATTTTCCCTTCCCCCTCCCCCGCCTTCTGTGTGAATAAAGCAAACTTGGCAGAGCAATACTCTGATAGATTCTCTGGACCTCAGCAGTTTTGGGAAAGGTGATATGAAGTGCACTTGGAGGGAGCTGGGGTAGTACCAGTGAAGTTGGGTCAATAGATTGGTTTTTTGGCCTGAGCCCATGGCTTTTCTGGCTTTTTGCCCTCTATGTCTGAGACAAGTTGTTGGTGCTGCATTTGTCCTGCTGAGCTTCTTCTAACATTTCATTCCTCTTATTTTCTGCCATTTAGAAACTGAGATATCTGTCTAATTCCAATGTATCCTATGTTTTGTTCAAATAGTGCCTGTTTGGGAAAAGAAAATGAGAGGATATTATATAGGATAGTGAGAGGACGGTGGGGAGAAGATAGTGAATAGAAATGGATGGATGGTGAATGGGGTGGATAGTTGGCATCCCATGGCAATGGTTGTTGACCCTGGTGTCATTATGCTTGTCCTGGGGAAGGGTGCTTGAATGTACTCATGACCCAGCAAGATCAGAGGAAGATACAATGGGAAGTTGAGAATAGCCAGGTTATGAAAACCTTGTAATTACTTAGGCATATTCATCAATTACAGTTTCGAGAAGCAATGTGTGAAACTGTAGCGGCATGGGCTGTGTCTACTTGTGCATACATGTATAGGGCAATTGAAGATTAGAACATTAAGGATAAGATCATACATTCATTCCTGCATTCCTATACTTACATTTCCTATATGCTAAAATAATTCATAAGCTGCTATGGGACCAAGGTTTGCTTATTGCTATGTAGTTACTACATCTATGTTTCTGAGGTAGGCAATCCAACTTTCCCCAAGCACTTTTGATTTTTTCCTGACCTCCAATGAAAAGATATATTTTGCAGCACAATTTACTTGTATAAATCTATAAATTCACTACAAGAAAAATGTAGCAAACCAAGGAAAGCTTGGTTTAATCAATAGTCATGTTTACAGGAAATTTGGCATATGTCTTTTGACAGAAAAGGGTATCTGTTGCTAAGAACTCTGTGATCAGAAGAATCCATTAAAACTGAATAGAAACCTGATAATTTATTGACTATAAAAAAGCAAAGATTCCCATTAGATTCCACTTATATTTTAGCCAACAGTCCAAGGATATTATACAGTTTAACCTTCTTGTGTTTGTTTCCATTCTTGTTTTAATAATGTTAATATATTTCTAATATTGATAGTTTGAAGGTTAAAAAACAAACCAAATTTTATTCCTGAAGTTCTACAATCAAAGACATTCTATTTATTAACTCTTTTTCAAAAGACTGCTCTTATGTAACTGCCAAAAAATATTCTGCTTCATATACTACATAGAAGCATTTCTATAAAATGCAGGAACAATTGTGGGATTGTGAAACCATCAAAACTGACAGTTCTTATTGTTCAGAAATTTTCAGAAGAGGGATAGATTTTTCTTAATAATCACCCTGAAAAAAATCAGAAAAACAAGAAATGTCAAGCTAATTGGAAGTTTATGATTCTTCTTTACTTTTTACATAATTCAGCTTCATTTAGTAATAACAGTTTTTACTTGCATGAATCATGGGAGAAATCAAACAAGTGGAGTGAGGCATAGAGATAATTGGTAATGATTAATATTTTAAAAAATAATTTAGGAAAATTTTCCAAGTAATTTCTTTATGGTAACAAGAAATTAAAGTTATTTCTATTTTACTAAATGTATGTGATGTTCCCATTTTCTAGTCAATGTAATCATTGCAACTTCATTATAAAATGTAATCTCATTAAAACATGATGAAAAACATTATGAGCAAATACTTGTCTATTATACACACAATTATCTTCATGAAGATTTTTTTCTGAATTCCTTGATTAATCAAGGACAGACTAGTATATTATTTTGTTGATTTTTTTGAGAATTATTGCATCAGAGAGGGATGAACTCTATGTCAATCTGGAAGGGTTCCAAAATAAATATTATTTTTAATATTTGAAGTCTTCTGAGTTTTTGGTAAACACAAACAACTTACAAGAAAGACAACAAATGAGAATGTCCAAATCACTTGACATTTAATCCATTTTAAACATCTTCATGTTGGTTTAAACTCCTGAATCATCTCCCATTTACATATCTACCATATCTTAATTGACCATCAATATTCCCTGTACCACAAGTTGAAATTTTACAGGACTCTCCCTCAACTACTTCTGTGCTGCAATGTATTCCATTTATATCCTGTGCTTCCAGGAATCTTTACATGAGGTAATACAAGTTAACCTGTGCACTATAAAATTATTTTAGTGCAGCTTGTCATCCTCACATAAAGGAATACTGAAGCAATAACTAAGACCCTAAGACAATAACTTTGCAGACAATATAGGATCATGCAAAAATATAATGGAAAGAATAGAACATAGTTGTTCCTGGTTAAAATATCAATCAGAAATAATCTAAGCAAAATCCATGAAATAAAAGTGATATATTTGGTATTTTAGAATCATTTTTTTTACCATTACCAAATGCAAATTATTATTTGTATCTTGGATTCATACTTTTTTCCCCTCTGTTGTGTTCTTCATTTGGGTAATTGAGTACATTATCTGGTTTTTATAACAAATGTCTACAGTAAAACTGTTTACGATTGGTAAAACTTCCTTACATGCTTTTGATAGAAAATAATGTAATGTTACATTATAATAAGAAACAGCTTAAATTCATACATAGGAAGAACCTGCATTATTAAAATAGCCTGTCCCTCTCCCAGGTTTTTATAATACTATCTGAAAAACTAGTTGAGCAAACTAAAATGTTTTGATGTCCTTAAATTAATTTGATTAGGCTATGATTTATTATGACAAAAGTTTTAAAAAGAAACTAGATATGATTGCCAAGCCATAAAACCAACCCATATTTTTGCATATATTTGGTGCATATCAAATCCATTCAATTACCCACTACTATTCAAATCAATCAACCAACCAACCATGTAACCAACAATTATTAAGGCAAAGAGAGCATAGAGTATACAATATACTATACATCCAGTTGGCTTAAATCACAAGCTAAGAGAAACCCACACTATAATATCTTATATTCTAAGCTGCACGTCTCCTAGGCATGATAATTTCATTTCAGAAAAGACAAGAAAATCTAGCATTCACACCAATGTCTATTGTAGATAGTTAAAGATGGGGTTAGTCTATAAAATTAAATGATTTCCATATCAATTCAGTTCAATGAATTGTATTTTAATGTTACCTATAGGGTATACCTCAATTGCTTCTTACTGACTTTCAGTATTGGAAGAGTGTATCAGTCTGCCCAGATTCTTGGGAATGATGATGCAGAAACCAATTCCTTTTGAAACAGGTATAATACACAACAGCCCTGGCCTGACAGCAAATAAAAACTCTTATTTACATTCAAGCCTGAAATTCATAGGGAGCTTTAACAGCAAGGGTGATTTTTCTAATTCAACCATTGCTGTGGCTATATACCAATAGAGTCACAATCCATGACCCAAAGCTTAGTAATTAAAAAACCTGCCTTCTCAATCTCTCACTGTTCAGCCATTATTGCATAGAGACTAGTAAACAAATCCTGTCAAACAAGGTTATAGAAAACTCAAGAATCCTAGCAAGCAGTCTTTGGATATTAACAGTAACTGAAGCTGGCAGATTTATATTTTAACCGTATCCCTGAAATATTAGCAAAAGATGAGTGGTTGATTTAAGCTATAATGTTTTTCATTGGATTTTTTTCTCTAGGAGAAAAAGCCATTGCTTTCAGCTATATCTATGTGGAATGTTATCTATGGCAGAACTTTCAGTGAAAAATAGCACTGACAAAGAAGAATAAGTTACTGTGTTGACCAATTTATGTTTCATTTCAAGGCTAACATTTTACTTTGCTTCTACCAGAATTGGATTACCTTAAATTGTGAAATAATGCTTTCTACATTATAACTGATGATTAGCATGGACATATAGACCTAGCAACATTATACTGAATTCAAATTTGGTCATGAAGAGAATTAAACAATGAAACTGATAGGGTTTAAATTACTTAAGACATACTTGTCCCATTAATTTCAGAAGGTCTCTTCAAAGCATGCGCCTGGATCCAATTAACTATATTGTTGTGTACTCCTAATAGCCAAATAAAATCTGAACAGAAGTTCAATTAGGTCCTTCAGGAATCCATTTGGAAATATTCATAATGTTCAGTCCTATTGTACAATTTATCTTTCATGGTCTGTAGACATCACATATTGATCAAAGACTTATTTTGATTATTCACATGCAAGAACAGAGTCTTTCTTATAATGTATCTTCAAAAACATATGTGAAATTCTTGGGGCAAAAATGCATTAAGATTAGAAGTTTGGAACACAAACCCCAACAGAGATATTTGAAAAATATAGATTGCATCAACTTACTTCCATAAAATTTTATAGTGCTTAGAAGGGCAAAATGAGATATCATTATATAAAAAGTAACGAACAATGACTTGATCAAATAATATTGTTTTAATTCTCACTAGAAGCTACACATTGGAGGATTGAGACAGACAGTGGAAAAAGGAAACTGGAGATATACTGACAATGTTAACAGTTGTCTACAAGTTACTCACATTGAACTTACATGCATGGAGTTGCAATGTAAGCTGACTAAGCAGAGCAAATAAAATTAAGAATTTCTTTTTCACAGAAAAGAAAGAATTCTGAATTTCTATGCTCACTTGTCCAAGACAGATACAATTGTTATACCTCATAGGAATAAATATATATAAAAAATTTATTTTGGAATGCAAAGCTCTCTCTTTTTTGAATTAAAACAGATTGGACAGATAATCAATGTGCTGAATACTACTCCTACTACCACTACTACTACTACTAATAACAATAATAACAATAATAAACCCAGCAAACATAATTTATTTGATTTGTTATTTGAATTAACTTTGTTCAGTGTGTGTGTGGGGGAAACATGCTCTAATAATTAGGAGACCTCGAATGAAAAAATATTTTTATAAATGTATCAAATACTAGAACTAATTAAATTATTTTAAAACAAACTGAGGATTTTGCCAAACTGTATGCTTCCAAAATTGAACCTGACAACTAATAACTTATTGTAGCTTTGTACACTTAGAATAATTAAATAAAATCTGCTAGGTTTAAAAAAACAAACCTTTTAGCACTTAGAATAATTTAGCAGTTTGTCAAATTGATGGTTACTCTAATTTCTTCCCAAACTGAAAAGAACAGGGTTAAAAATCCATAGGTATTTACTTACAGAAATCCTGTGGCTCCATCACTCACAACAGCCAATTTTCCTTTGGTACTACAGCAGAGGAATGACTTAATGCTTTTCTGCAGAAGGAAGAGTAATTTTGAACAGCAGATGGCCTCTGGTGAAGCTTTCTTATGAGATCCGTTTTCAGCTGGCCATGAGAAAATAGATCCTCTTTACACACCTTTGGCATATAGTTGAAGTCAAAAAGAAAGAGAGTGTAGCTTTGCTTATGTTTAGAGGGCTGAAGGCTAGTTGTTTTCCAATTGGCAAGCACCTAGCAAAAAGCAGCCTATCATTGAGTCTGCCTTTTCTCAGGGAAACTCCTGCCCATTTATTTAGCATCCTTAGCTGCCATATTTTCTAGGAGGATAGCCTTGATCCTAAGAAGCGGGTAGGGAGATTACACAGCCTCTCCACCCCCCTCCCACCCCCTCATCCCCATTAGCAATTCTGCTATATTTTTAGGGCTGAGGAATTATTATGGGAGAGTTCAGATGCATTCCCAGTTTTCACTTATATGGAGAAGAGGAGGGAGAGTGCCTGAGCTCAACAATTACCGATTCCATCACCATGGAAACTGACTGGATGCAGGGAGCTGGATTTGTGTAGAACATCTGCTGCCAAGCTCATAAGCAAATCAAATCTCATCTCCCTTCTACTCCTCCCAAATTCTTATCTCATGGGAGTTCTGCATGCAATGACATCTAAAACATGAAATATGGGAAATGTATGCAACCATGGGTATATATGTGTGTATGTCTGCAAGACACACAGAGAATGAATGAATGTACCTTCAAATATGTAGTCATTCTATTCCATTAAATACCTACGCTCATGTATGTAAATATAACCAACAGCTGAATATCTTTATGACAATAAAGAGAAATGCTTTAGAATAGTTAAAAAGATATAGAAATACTGCATAATTACCAAAGTAAATTACAAAGTTTTTACAGATCATATATTGATAATTTAGAATATCATCTGCTTCAGACATTAGAAATTTTCATTTCATTATAGTGAATTTGCCACGTTTCTTCTCTAACAGAAAACTAAGCACAAGCAAGCATAGAACAACTAGGGAAAACAGAGTATATACATACTATGGATATGCTCTGTATAATCAAAGCATTTTATTCCAAATTTTACTTGAATGTTTTTTTGAGATCTAAAAGATAGTTACAACACATTTAATTATCATTCTATATTCTAAATGAAAGAAATTGTATGTTTCAGTACATGCCAAAAAATAATTGCTTTTCTTTGAAAGGATAAGGAAATATCTAAAACACATTTATACATAACTAAATAATTTATTATTACTTATTAATATAATTATTCACTAATATGTTCCTGCAAAATAACTGTGATAAATTGCACATAAACCCACAGGGAACTATTTTAATTGCTTTTAGTAAATTCAATTTATATTCAGAGATTAGCCTCTAAAATGAGAAAAAAAAAACTGGAATAAATGTAGAAACAGGTAGTTTAATTGCTGCATGTGTGGAAAAAACAGGCTAAAAGGCAGGTATTATACTTGATGACATTACAGGTAGTTCTGCATTGGAATTAGGGTCATTAAATCATGGTGGTCATTAAATGGGTCATCACCTGATCGTAACCAATTTTATTATCTTTTTTGCAGAGATCATTAAGCAAACATACTGGTTGTTAATTGAATCCTTAACATCCAAATAGATGTTAAGTGCTAGAAACCACTAAAAATAACGATTATGTGATTGTGATTGTACTTAGAACTGAGGTATCAAACATATGGCCCATGGGCTGTATGCGAGGCCACAAAATTCCTAATCGAACCAAATTAAAATTCAATTAGGAAATATTTAACAAAATCAGATAAAAAACACACACACACATAATAAACAAGCAACCCTGCACAAGTTCAACTTAACTGCAGCTATAAGGATCTTTTGATAAGATCTCAAATCTGGAGTGTGCCTTCTCTATGGGAGCTTGATAAAGGCAGAAAAAAGATGGTCTCTCAAATAACTTGGTCGCTTACTATGTAGTGTTTTAAAAGTGAAAAGTGGTACTTTGAATTGTGCCTGCAAGCCATCTGGAAGTGAGTGCGGCATTGTAGCTGGCATTGCAAGTTGTACTCATAACTATCCATGCTGTTGCATTCTGGATAAAAAAAAAGTTTGTGTATAAAAAAGGTATAGCTAGTTGTTATCTTATTTTAATGTATTGATGAATTAATAAACAAACATATTGGCTTTCTAAGTCGATATGCAGCCTGCAGAGATATATAGTGCAGTGGCCCCATTTCTATTTCAATGTCATACCACAGGCATACAGTACTGCTAAAGTAAGACAAAACAGTGAAGCTGATCAAACATAGATAGGAAACTTTATTAGGATTTATCTTGTGGCAATGATTATTTCTTGGCTCTGAGAATATCTAGTTAGTCAACTGGCAATCTTATTTAGGATAACCTTCCTTCTGAATAAGGAAGGACAGGGAAGCCCTTGCAGGGCTGCTGTGAGGAATATTTTTGGCACCTGCTGGATAAAGATGTGTGACCTCATCTAGAGTTAACTGCTGGTAGGGCAAATCCTTTGGAAGTTACAAGGGCACATCTAAGCTTGATTATCTGGGAAGAGTTTGAGCTGCTTACTCTCAAGGAAGTTGACAAAATCCTCAGGGCAGTAAGTTTCACTACATGACTTATGAACCCTCCCCTTTCTTGTTGGTTAAGTGGCACATGGTGAGTCCAAGTGGTGATTAATACTTCATTGTTAGCTATCTTGATGTAGCAGTTACACCTAGAAATCAGAGGACTGTAAATTCTATGCCTCCTTTACATATGAAAACTGGCTGGGTGTTTTTGGGCCATTCCTTCTCAGCCCAATCTATCTTACAGAATTGTTTTTATGGAGAAAATAGCCGGTAGGTGTTACATATGAAGTATTTGCTGCCTTGAATTACATATTAAAAACTGGGATAAATCATAATACCAGTAATTGTGGGAGGAACTGGTGCTGCTTTCCTTGAAGGAGGCAGTAGTACAACCCCTTCTTAACAAGCCATCCTTCAAGTAGAAAAAAAAATGGAACAAATAGATAAGGTGGAAAAGATGGATAAAGACTTGCACAGATAGACAAGGATCTTGAGTGATCCATAATCATGCTGGAGATGGACAGAGCAGAATATTTTTTAAGATTTCAGAATATTGAGGAGGAAAAAGGGGAAAATCTTGCTGGAAAAATGGCAGAGATGTTGGCGGATGCATTGGAGGTTAGCAAACAGGAAATGAAATATTTAGAATATATACAAGCTATGCGAGAAAGAATAAACTCCCCAGAGAAGTGCATATAAGATTTTCAAAGAAGGCAACAAGAGCAGAAATACTTCAAAAAGCAAAAGATGACCCACTGAAATATAAAGGGAGAGAAATAGTAGTCCTGAAACAGATACCCAGAAGAGTAAGAGACACAAGGAAACAACACCAATTTTTGACAAGACAACTTATTAAGCATGTAGTAAACTTCAGATGGCTGATACCCAGGGAAATATTGGTGACCTGGATGGAAAAAAAGACAAAGACTGGATACAATAGACAAAGCAGAGCAATTCTATGACCAGTATATTGTGTCATATGAGAAACAAGGGAGAAGAGAGGACATAGATGATAAAAAATTTGAGAAGCTGTTAGGAAAGGGAAGCATACAACAAGAGGAAATTGAAACAGAACAAAAAGAAAGAAGAGAATGAGAAGGAGCAAGAGCAAAAGAATAGAGAGAAATAAGAACAACTAGTACAATAAAACCTATCTACAAGTAAATGATGGAAGAAACAAAATCTATCAATCAATATAAATGGACTGAATTTACCTATGAAAAGGAAAATGATTTTTAAACAATTAGAAAAATTGAAGTTAGATTTGATCTGCCTTCAAGAGGTACACATTAAAAAATAATACAGTAAATTATTGGAATATCCCAAAATTGGGAAACTATATTTCTCATCGCATAGCAAAAGAAAAGGGGTGTGGCTTTATATGTTATAGAAACAATAAATGCTAGACAAATTTTTGCAGATGAAGATGGGAGAATATTGATGGTAGTGGTAACAATGAATCATAAGCAGATACTGTTGATAGTGAAATATGCACCAAACAATAAACAAGAAGAGTTTGAAAACTCTTTAAGAAAATTACAGAATTGGAATATGAAAATATCTATGTCTTAGGAGATTTCAATGCAATTGTAAATGCAGAACTTGATTATAACAGTAGTAAAACAGGTAAAAAAAGCTAGGAAAACACTCCCTAAAACTTTCTTTAAAATGATGGAAGAAATAGACATTCAAGACATATGGAGAGAAACACACCCCAAGAAAAATAAATACTCATTCTACTCAAATAGACATAAATCTCAGTAAAGAATAGATTGGCATGGATGTCATCAGAACTGAAAGCATGTGTGCAAGAGGCAGAAATAGAATCAAATGTTTGGGCAGATCACAATCCAGTAAAAGTTATATGGAAAGGACGAAAAAGAAAATTGAGATGAACATTGAACCAAGTAATATTGCAAGACAAAAAATTTATACAAACTATGGAAAAAGAACTGGACTTTTTCTTTAAGAGAACAGGAAAGAAGAGACCTCCCTGCAAATTGTATGGGATACCTGGTAAAGCATATAATAGGGGATTAACTATAACTTACATAGGAAAGAATAATAATAAGAAGAAGAAACAAAATAAAAAATATTAGAAGAACATAAAAGATTAGAATTATAGAAAAAAACCACAAAAAAAGTATTTGAAAAATCAAATGGACTTAATAAAACATAAATTGAACTTATTGGAAAAAGAAGAACTGGCATAAAAAATCAAAAGTGTGAAACAGAACTTTTTTGAAAATGCGAATAAACCAAAAATATGGTTGGCATATAAACTGAATAAAGAGAAGGAAAAAATCCTGATACATTGACTAATAAACGAGAAAGAGACTCTTTATTATCAAAATGAGAATAAAAAAATAATAATTCAAAAGTATTATGGAAAACTATATAACCAGGAGAAAACCTCAGAAAATAGGATAAAGCAATATTTGGAACAATCTGAACCTCCTAAGGTACCTGAAGCAGTTAAGGCTATGTTGAATGAATAAACAACTATGATGGAAGTGACAGAAGCTATTAAGAGACAAAAGAATAATCAAATGCCAGGGGCAGATGGGTTACCGGCAGAATTTTATAAACATTTACAAGATACATTACGCCCAGTTAAGTTGGAAGTTTATAATGAAGTTCTGCTAGAAGCGAAAGTACCAAGTTCATGGATGAAAGCAAATATTACTCTTATACCAAAAGACGATTCAGATTTAATGCAGATAAAAAACTATAGGACAGGAATATTGGGAATTTTCCAAACTTGTGAAAAGCTATTCTGGCGGCTGTTGTAAGATGTAGCAGTAAATATTTTGCTTCTTTGGGGATTTGTTCTTCGATAATTCCTCGAAGAAAGGTTTCTAGTCTGAGCTCAATCTGATAACCAGTAATCTATAGCAGCCAATTTTTAATTTGAATCCAGAATGTACTGATCTCGGGGCATAGCCACCACATATGATAAAATGTACCATCAACTTTTTTGCATTTCCAACATTTTGGACTTACATTGGGGTAAATTTTTGCCAATCTTGTTGGGGCCAAATACCATCTGTAAAACATTTTATACAGGTTTTCTTTGTATGCTGAAGATATAGTTAACTTATAATTTATGTTCCATATTTTCTCCCATTCCCGTAATTCTATATTATATCCAAAATTCTGTGCCCATGCTATCATTGTACCTTTCACTGTTTCCTCTTCCATTTTAAAGTCTACTAAATATTTATACATTTTGGTTATAAATTTTTGTTCCGGTCTCAATAGAATTTTGTCTAATTGGTTTTGCCTTTATCAAATCCAAAAACTTTCAAATCTTTTTTGTATTTATTTTGGATTTGCAAATATGGCCACCAATCAATTATAATTCCATTTTCTTTTAGTTCTTGATTTGATTTTAATTTTCCTTGACTGTCCAATAATTCTGCATAACTTACAATTTTTAAAAAATCTAATCTATTTGGGTGGATCATGGCCTCCATGGTTGACAGCCAATGTGGTATTTCCATATAATGTTTGTTTTTAATTTTCTTCCATGTTGTAATCAGTGAGTCCCTTATTAGATGATGATTAAAGTAAGTATGTATATTGCTTTTATTCTCCCACAAAAATGCATGCCAACCTATCTGGAGGTCATGTCCTTCTAGTGTTAGAATTCTCTTATCTCTTAACTTGACCCAGTCTTTGAAAAAGTTCAACACCGCTGCTTGGTAGTAGAGTTCCCATTCTGGTAGTCCAAGACCACCTCTGCTTCTATAATCTTGTAATAGTTTCATTTTGATATGTGGCTTCTTGCCCAACCAGACAAATTTGGACATTATTTTATTTAATTCTGTAAAAAATGGTTTCCTAATTTAATTGGGATCATTTGAGATAAATATATTAATTTTGGTAGGGAATTCATTTTCACTATCGCTATTCTTCCCAATAAAGACAGTTTGAATTTCGCCCATAGTTCCAATTCTTTTCTAATTTGCTTAACCAATTTAACGTAATTATCCTCTTTTAATGATGAACATCTGGAAGATAGCCAAATTCCCAGATATTTCACCTTTTTTACTATCTGCAGTCCCATTACATTTTCCAATTCTGTTTTCTGCTTTATAGTACAGTTTTTGACTATCATCTTAGTTTCATTTTTGTTTATTTTGAATCCTGCTACTTCTCCAAATTTTTCTATTTGTTGCAGCAATATTTGTCCCATGTTCATTGGATCTTCCACTATAAATGCCAAATCATCCGCAAATGCCTAAACTTTATACTCTTCATTTCTAATTTAAATCCCTTGTATCTCTGGGTTTTGCCTGGTTACAGCTAGTAGCATTCCTAAGGACAAAATGAATAGCAGAGGTGATAATGGACACCCTTGTCTCACTCCTTTTACGATATCAAATTATTCCTAATTAAAAATTAATATTACAAAAAGTAATGGAAAGTGCTGAAATGAATATGTTAACGCTGAAACTGAAAGAAAAGGAAAACTCTGAATATTTCTTAATTTGGAATAAATGGTATGACTGGGTAACAAACAGAACTAAGAAATAAGACAAGAAACTTAATTGTAAGAATCCTTAAGAAAGTAAAATGTAAATTGGTAAATATAAAAACAATAATTATAGTTAAAGTTATTAATTAATACCTGATAAATGTAAATACAATGTATTAAGATACTTAAGAACCTGTATAGATGTCAAGAATGCTGTTGAAACTATGATGTTCTACATTGTAATAACAGAAACTTAATAAAAACATAATAAAAAAGAATTATAGGACAATATTCTTATTGAACGTGGATTATAAAATATATGCTTCAATAATAGCAAAGAGTTTGAAAAGGGTTTTGAATGAATTTATACATGTGGATCAGAATGGATTTCTGCCAAAGAGGCAGATTAAAACCAATATGAGAATTATTTTAAACACATTGGAGTATTATGAAACACATCCTGGAAAAGAAATGGTGTTGATCTTTCTAGATGCACAGAAAGCATTTGATAATGTTAATTGGCAATTTATGTTATTGCAATTAAAATTCATGGGAGAGACTTATTAATATGATCAAAGGAATATATCACAAACCATCAGCTAAAGTGATGGTAAATGTGGACATGACAAAGAATTTTGATATTAAAAAAGGCACAAGACAGGGATGTCCACTGTCCCCTTTATTATTTATACTGACCTTGGAAGTGCTAACTAGAAATATTAGACAAGATGAAGAAATAAAAGATATGGAAATAAAAAAAGAGAAATATAAGTTACAGGCATTTGTGGATGATTTGGTTTTTATATTAGAACAGGGGTAACCAACCTTTTGGACCTCAGGGATCACCAAACTCATACTTTTAAATCCTGAGGACCACTGATATGATTTTTTTTTTAAAAAAAGATAATATATTTAATATAAACATTTTATTTTTATATTAAATATAAATTAAATATTAAATATAAATAAAAAGCATGAATAGAAGAGATGACTCCACCAGACAGTCAATTATCTGGAAGCCTGCACTCTCAAACAAAAAAATCTCCACACCACAAGCCAGGCAAACACCTGGGCACGAACAGGCTCCTCCTGATACCTCCAGCTCAAACACACCCCAACCAGGCACCCAGATGAAACCTAGCTTCCTAATAAATGATAGACGTCCATTTACTCAGAGCCAAGCCACACTAAAAGCCTCCAATATAGGAAACACAATGTTGCCAGCCAATCAAGACAAAAAAATTGCAACAAAACAGACAGAAGATATTAGAAACCCAATCAAGCAGAACACAGCAAACTTCAAGACCAATAAACACAGACCAAGACTCCCAACCAATCAGGATGAAGAAAAAACCATTCTGGCACAGCATAGGCTAGCACCAAATTTAAAACAGAAATGGCTGTGAAAGTCTGACTCACAGATGAACACTATACAGAAGCCTGATGATGGCAGATGAGATTCTGCCGAAACGTTGCTACAACTTTAAAAGCACTACTATAATGATGTGGGAAAATACCTGAACAAAGCTGAATACCATACATGTAAGTACCCACGAAAACTTAAGAAAACATTATAGAAAACACAGGTATTTGTATGTGGATCTTTATTCGGGTTTTCTCCCACGTAAAATTGGAAGTATCCTGGCGACGTTTCGATGAAATCTCATTCGTCATCTTCAGGCTTGTGCCTTTGGCTTTGTGCTTCTCGGAGTTCTCGAATAACCAAAGATAGATAGATAGATAGATAGATAGATAGATAGATAGATAGATAGATAGATAGATAGATAGATTTGTCTGTTTTAAATGTATGTCAAATAAATGTTTTTTTCTAGAATAATATTTTTTTTAAAAAGTTAAAAAAATAATAAAAGACTGAGAACAAACCAGGCTGTTCTGGCCTGTTGCCTGCTGGCCCCCCCAGCAGCTGAATCAGAGGAGGAGGCGGTGTGGGAATCAGGGTCAGCATCAAGGCAACCTGAGAGCTCTGAGAGGGAAGAGGGAATGGAGCTGGTAGAGAGAGTCAGAAAGACAGAGTTGGAGACTGGGCCATCCGTCAGCCCTCAGATGGAAAATCAACAGCCCCCAGATCTGGAGGTGACTGTTAAGGAAAAGGAGGAACAGCTGAGTCAAGTGCTTGATGCATGGATGCACAGAAGGCAGAGAAGAGGAGAGCAGTAGAAATCTGTGGACTGATCCTTGGGAAGGAAGAGCCACTGCTGCTAATGAAGCCCCATCCTAGCTCTGATGATAAAAGGCAGGAGGTGGAGATGAATAGATGTGGCAGACAACAAATCATCTTCTGGCTGAATGGATTTGTTAGACTGCATTGAGACAGAAACTTTTTGCCGAGGTTGCCGGCATTCCTAATAAAGGAATGTTTGAGTTGACTTCAGAGGGTTTGTAGTGTTTGGGGAGCTGCATCAGAACACAGGCTCAGAGGATATTAAGACAATGTTAGAAAGGAAAATAACGATGATAGAACTGACTGAGGTGATAAATAGACAAAATATAGGAAAGGTTTTGGGCCCAGATGGGCTACCAACAGAATTTTACAAGACTCTACAAGAATCTTTAAATATTACAGTACTTGAAGTGATGAATGAGGTTTGGTCAAAACCTAAAATACCTAATTCATGGACAGAGGTTTATATTACTCTTATACCAAAAGAGGATACTGATCCACAACAAATAAAAAACTATACACCTATATCCCTACTAAATGCAGACTATAAAAGTTTTGCCTCAATAATGGCAGAAAGACTCAAAAAATATTTGAATAACTTTATATATGCTGATCAAAATGGATTTCTGCCCAAGAGGCAAATTAAGGATAGTATGAGAATAATCTTGAATACATTGAAATATTATGAAATATACCCAGAGAAGCAAATGGCCTTGGTATTCCTAGATGCACAAAAGCCTTTGATAATGTAAATTGACAGTTTACAAATGGATCAGATGGGCTTTGGTGAAAGATTTATTACAGCAATTGAGGCAATATATCATAAGCAATCTGCTAAAGTAATGATAAATGGAGAATTGACAGATAATATTAACATTGAAAAAGGAACTGGACAAGGATGTCCTCTGTCACCACTGTTGTTTGTATTGACTTTAGAGGTGTTAAATAGAAACATTAGAGATAATAGAGAAATAAAGGGAATGAAAATAAAAAAGGAAGAATATAAATTACAAGCGTTCGCAGATGATCTCGTTTTTATATTGGAAGAACCATTGGAAACAGTGCCTAAATTGATAGAAAAGATAGAAGAATATGGCCAGATGGCAGGACTGAAAATAAATAAAGACAAAACTAAGATTTTGGTTAAGAATATGATTTAAAAATGAAGGAAAGAATTGACAGAGAAATTGAATATCCAGATCACAAACAAAGTAAAATACTTAGGAATACAACTAACAGCAAGATGTGGAACACTAAAGGAAGATAATTATTATAAATTAAAACAGATTGCGACAGACTTTTAAAAATGGGAAAATTTACAACTATCTCTAATAGGGAGAATATCTACAATAAAAATGAATACATTACCAAGAATCTTATATTTGTTTCAGACAATTCCAATTAAACTAGGGAAAAATACTTTGAGGACTTAAACAAAATAATGTTGAAATATATATGGAAGGGAAGGAAGGCAAGAATTAAATTAAAATTGTTACAGAATACTAGAATAAGAAGTGGTTTTGGATTAACCAATTGGGAATTATACTATCAGGCAGTAACAATGATGTGGGTAAAAGAATGGATTGTTTTGAGAAATATTAGATTGTTAACGTTGGAAAGTGATGATTTGCAATTGGGGTAGCACGCATACCTATGGTATAAGGAAAGTAAAACACATGGATATTTTAGGAGGCACTATATTTGAAAAGCATTATTGTCAATATGGGAGAAAATAAGAAAACAACATTATATGAAAATATCAGTTTGGTTATCTATAGAGGCATTTGCATATCCAATTGTTTTTAAAATGGAACACATAGTTAGATATAGTGAAATATTAAATGAAAAGGGTGAACTCAAAATAAAACAAGAACTAGATGAACAAGAGATAAAGATGAACTGGTATTCATATGTACAAATACATTCTAGATATGATAAAGATAGAAAGACAGAAGGGTTTTACAATGAATTTTACCGAATTAGATAAAATCTTAACAGGTACTGATGAGAGGATGATTAAAAAATTATATGGTTATTTATTTGGAGTGAAATTAGAAGAAAAAAGTTAAAGAAACAATGACTACTTGGGGGGGAATTTTGGATATGGGATAGATTTAGAAAAATGGCAGAAAGTATGGTCTCAAAACTATAAATTAACAATATCAACAGCATATAAAGAGAATTTGTATAAGATGTTTTACAGGTGGCATCTACCCCCAGCAAGAATAGCAATGATGTTCAAGGATAAATCAGCAAAATGTTGGAAATGTCATCTGATACCTGGATCATACTACCATATGTGGTGGATGTGTGGGGAAGCCAAAAGATACTGGACTAAAATTCATACATGGCTGGAAAAAAATTGACAAAACAGCATATAGACTTGAAACCAGAGATATTTTTATTGGGTAACTTACTTGAAGGATACAACAGAGAATTGATATATTTGATTATTAACATTTTAACTGCAACTAGAATTGTATTTTCCTAAAACTGAAAAAATGAAAAAATTCTGATAGAGGAGGAGGTGATAAAGAAAATAATGGAATGTGCTGAGATGAGTAGATTGACGCTGGCAATCAGAGAGCAAGAAGAAAAAGAATATTATAAAATATGGGATTTATTTTATCAACGGTTAGATAGAAAAATAGGAAAATGAAATACACTGCTCAAAAAAAAAAGGGAACTCTTAAAAAACACAATGTAAATCCAAGTCAATCACACTTCTGTGAAATCAAACTGTCCACTTAGGTAGCAACACTGATTGACAATCAATTTCACATGCTGTTGTGCAAATGGAATAGACAATAGGTGGAAAGCATAGGCAGTTAGCAAGACATTCCAATAATGGAGTGGTGCTGCAGGTGGTGACCACAGACCACTTCTCAGTTCCTATGCTTTCTGGCTGATGGTTTGGTCCCTTTTGAATGCTGGCGGTGCTGTCACTCTAGTGGTAGCATGAGACGGAGTCTACAATCCACACAAGTGGCTCAGGTAGTGCAGTTCATCCAGGATGGCACATCAATGCGAGCTGTGGCAAGAAGGTTTGCTGTGTCTGTCAGCGTAGTGTCCAGAGAGATGAAAGATATTGTGTGCAAGAAATATGAATCAACCAACACACTGTCCAACTGAAAGAAGGTTTTATTTGTTGTTTTGTGTTTATGTTTGTTTATGTCTGCTGTCAAAAAATAAAAAAAACTTTTTACAAAAAAAAAAGAGAACACAGGCTCAGTTTAACCCGTGCTTGCATTTAGTGGGGATGTCTACAGACTGTTGTACAGCAAAACTATCAAAATGGTGGCTGTGATACTTGATCAGAGCTCCCCTGTTTTTTATGTGTAACAGCTTTAGTGATTAGAAACAGAACTGTTAGTTGCTTTTCTATTAACACATAATTCTTAAAAGGGGTCTCCTGTAGGAACCCTGTCATGCCTAATTGAGGTCCCCAATCTTTTTGGCACCAGGGACTAGTTATTATTACCTTTATTATCAGAGTACAATATGAGATTGGCTGAGCCTCCTATCGTGCACCCTCCCCACAACAGAAGTCCCTAACCCAGACTCAATCTTATTATCCTATGTGACTTTGTAGCACAATGCGCCAGCCCCGCAAGTCTGTCATACAATATTGACATCAAGTTATTTTCCGTTCAGAAGTCTGACAGTCCATGGGTAGAAACTGTTCTTCAGCCTGTTGGTGCAGCTGGCTATGCTTCTACATCTCCTACCCGATGGTAGGAGAGTGAAGAAGTGCTGACCTGGGTGTGAGTCATCCCTGAGAATTTTCCTTCTAAGGCAGTGAGCCCTAGCACTGTCATCTAGTAGTATCATGGAACAGCTCACGATGTTTTGTGCTGTGCTCATTACCCTCTGTAGTGTCTTTCTATCCATGGCTGTCAAGCCAGCATACCACGCCGTAATTCAATATGTGAGGATGCTTTCTATTGTGGACCGGTAAAAGGAGGTCATCAGTCATTGTTCCACTTTATTTTTTGCAATACCCTAAGGGACTGGTTTCATGGAAGATCATTTTTTCCATGGACCGGTGTGTATGTGTGTGTGTGTGTATTATGTGTGTGAGAGAGACTGGGACTGAGACAAGTGTACAGTTTGGGAAAGAAGCACAGACAGAAGTGGTAAATTAAATGGTGGTTGGGCCACGCACCAACTAAAATAAGTGTGAGATCCTTACTTAAGGCCTCTCATCAGATGACTTTGCCCCAGAGGAAAATCAGACAGGGAAAGCTTGATTTAGAAAGGGCTTTCTTTTCCTCCAGGAGAAAATCAGAATAAAGATATGGAAAAACCTTCAGAGGCTTTTTTGTTCTGCTCTGGAAGAAAATTAGAAGACACAGAAATCTTCACTGGAAGAGGCTCTTAGCTTCTGCTCCAGAAGAAACCCCCAATCAAAGACCCAGCAAAGCAGAAAGAAGGTGAATGATCACCACCTGCATTTTTCAATGTTTCAGCACAATGTTTTCCTTCCAGATTAGACCTGTGACTTTCTGCTTCTAAGAAAGTGGGAAGGAAAGTGGAGAAGAGATAATTCTAAATTTTGCAGCAAAGCATGTCTGGGATAGTGCTGAGAAAACGATTTAAAAGAGATAGAGATAGAGGGAGGGAGGGAGGAAGAGAGAGAAAGAGAGAGAACCAACTTGTCACTGTGCAAGCACAGCAGTCTTGGAAAAGTTGTAAACTAGAGGAATTTCCTTGGAGTTGCTTCCTCTCTTAAGCACTTGCTTAAGAGAGGAAAGGTAGCTTCTCTTCTACTGCTTTGCCCATTCCAAGCCAGATTGGAGCACACTTGTATTGAATATTCAATGAGGAAAGTCAGTGATGTTAGACTTTCCCCACTGGTTCATTTTCCAGGTGAGAGAATGAATAGCCATCACTGGCTGTTGGACCGCGACATGTAAAAACAACAGCAGGCATGCCACAGCAGCAGAATTGTTTCAAAAGCAGAATAAACACAATATATCATTATCTCCACATTGTCCTGCTTCTTAACACTGGTGACAAAGGTGGGATGCTAGAAGAGAATAAAGGAAATGTGGTATAGATAATCATCTTAAGGCAGAGAGAGATTCATCAGAATGTCCACCCATGCTCAGCCAGAGCATTTTGACCCAACCAAGCATGATTGGGTCACCTATATGGGATAATTGAGGATGTTTTTAGAAGCCAATGCCCTACAAAATGCCACCAAACAGAGGAAAAGAGCCCTGTTCCTTGGCTATTGTGGAAATCACCTGTACAAAATGGCTAGAACTCTAGCTGCATCGAAAGACGTGGAAATTATGGAGTGAAAAGAACTACAAAAAATGTTGAGGAGCCTTATGCCCCCACTGCATCATTGTTGGCTCACAGACTTGATTTTTATCACAGAGAACAGCAACCAGGTGAGACATCAATTACTTTATTGCAGATTTGTGGGACATTGCAGCTGGTTGCGAATTTGAAAACATGGATCTAATGTTTAGAGACAGAATTGTGGGAATGAAGGACCTGAAACTGCAAAGAAAACTAATAGCTAAGAAAAGTGTCACCCTTAAAGAAGTAATGGAGGAAACATGGGTGGCTGAAATCTTGGACAAACCAACAACTGCAAATATAATATCTGGAAGCGTCCATTCATCCTGGGGGACAACCGGTAGATACCAGAATAAAGGGGAAGAGGGAGAGAGCTCTGAAGAGAAAGAGAACCCCAAAGAGAAAGAGTCCATCGTGTAAAATCTGACAGGAGACCAGGGCCACTGGGAGTGGTCCAGAGACCCCATGGTGTGCTGGGTGTAAAGGAAACCATCCCAGGTTGGCATGTAAGTTTAGAGATGCCATCTGCTAATGATATGAGGGGAGAGGTCACATTGCTGAAGTTTGCAGAGTGAACCAGCCGGCTTATCCCAACCAGAGACAACCTGTTTTCACAAGCCATCCATGTGGTCAACAAAAAAGGGGACACAGGAAAATGACAGATTCAAATTACCAGTGGGAATAAAATAGAACCACTAGAGACAGAGACTATGATCAAACAATAGTTGGCCATTCTGATGCCTATAAATCGAAGAAATTCAACATAACAGTAATAATAGGGGATGAACCTTGTGATGTGGAAATTGACTCCGTATCATACATACAGTATCCCTGGTGTCCTGGGAAATGATAAAGAAAGCAATTCTAGGAATAACCCGGAAATAACTAGAGCCACAACAAATAACATTGAAGGATTACCAAGGAAATCAAATTCCAGTCATAGGAAGAGGATTCTTCCCAGTAAGATTTGAAAAATTCACCAGACAGCTTCCCCTAACTATCATGGACAAAGAACTACCCAGACTGCTCAGAATACAATGGTTTGAAGCTATAGGGGTGGAAATGATCGCCATACTAGAAGTGGACAACAAGGAGATGAGGAGCTGCAAACTGAATTCAAGGACATCTTCAACCCCTATTGCTTTCTATCTTAACCCCCAAATTCCCCTGTCACACTAAAACCAATATGAGTCCCTTTTTCTCTGCAGCCCAAGGTGGATGAGCAATTAGACAAATTAATCACCCAGGGGGTCCTAAAACCAGTCAACCATGCTAAATCGGAAACATCTATTGTTACCTCAGTCAAGCCAAATGGCTCAATTTGCATATGTACTGACTACAAGGGATCTTGAACAGAGCCCAGCAACAGAATGCACACCCAGTACCAATAGTACAACATTCTGCATTCTGCATTCTGTTGGAAAAGGAAAGATCTTTGCCAAACTAGACTTGACCCAAGCCTATCAGCAATTACCGGTAAATGATAATAGAGCAGAAGCTCAAACAATTGTAACTCACAGGGGAGCATTTAAATGCAGGAGGATGCAATTTGGGGTTAGTGTGGACTCCAGGACTGTTCCAAAGTTTAATGGAGCGCCTTCTACAGGGCATTGAAGAGATAGTACCATATTTTGATGATGTCCTTGTGGGAGCAGAGAACAAAGAACAGCTTAAACAATTACTAAGTCTAGTCTTGAGTTGATTTCAAGAAGCTGCTGTTAAAATAAAAAAAGAAAAATGCCACATAGCAATACCGAAGGTTGAATTTTTGGGATATTTAATTGATGAGGCAGGCATACACCCCACTAGGGACAAAATAAAAGCTATTAAGGAAGCCACCATTCCAACAAACAACTGCAGGCATTTCTGGGACTTTTAAACTTTTACAGTATTTTTCTGCCACAGAAGGTGACAGTTGCTGAGCAGCTATACAGACTGCTAGATAAAAAAATGGAATGGGGGCGCAGAGGAGCCTCTGTGTTCACGACTGTAAAAGAACTATTAATGTCTAATAGCATCCTAGTGCAATATAATGAGACACTGCCCCTTTTACTGACATGTGACGTGTCCCCTTTTGGAGTAGGGGCAAGTCCTCAGCCAGAGACTTCCACACAGCAGGGAAGCACCCATTGCATTTTATTCAAAAACTCCATCAAAAGCAGAGTGAAATCCAGAGACAGCTGGATAAGGAAGTGCTGGCTGCAGTAGTAGGAGTAAAGCATTTCCATGAATATCTTTGAACTAAACACAGACCACAAGCCACTTCTCAGCATCATTGCAGGAGACTGACCAACCCCAAATATATTGTCTCCCAGAATGACAAGACGGGCTGTTTTCCTAGCTGCTTACAACTACTTATCCATTGGCCGGGCAAAACAATAGACCATGCTGATGCCCTGAGCCGATGCCCACTTCCAGACCTTGTTGAAGACCCAGTTCCAGCTACCTCCATACTCCTAATTTAAGATTTTATGACTGGCCCCATCACAGCAACAGAAATCACAAAACAAACCAAAGACAGAACTTTGGCACGAATTTTAAACTGGGTGTGAAGGGGATGGCTGGAAGAAGTGATAGAGAATGACTTTAAATTGTTTACAATATGGCAGAATGAACTATCTGTGATAAAGAGGTGTTTATTGTGGAGGAATAGAGTGGTGATACCCAAAAGTTTGAGAGAACCAGTATTAAGGATGTTACATGAGGGTCACCCAGATGTAGTGCGCATGAAAGCATTAGCGAGGAGCTATACTTGGTGGCTGGGCATGGATAAGGAAATTGAGGAATGGGTTGCCATATGCACACCATGCCAGGAATCTAGACCAGCACCACCATCAGCACCAGCCCTGGAATGGGAAACACCCAAAGCACCATGGTCAAGAATACACATAGATGTGGTAGGACCGATGCAGGGACATACATTCTTTTAAAAAAAATAATTTTATTGAAAATAAACATTTAAAAAGTCTTGAATGTGGTGGACTTTCTTAGATATACGTATCAGTCTTTACATTATTATACCAGAAAAAAATCATTAAGCAATATAACCATTTATATACACATATATCCATATTTACATTTAGTCTTTCTGTCGCTTTATATCTTATTATGCTGCATTTCTATTACATCTTAAATTCTAATTTATATTTTATATTTATACATTTTATTCAGGGTGGGATTCTACCAGCTGGCACCTATTCGCTAGAACTGGTTGTTAACATTCTAAGCAGTTCGGAGAACTGGTTGTTAGAAGAAATTACTGGCCTAATCCTGTAAGGAAGGCAGGAAGGAAACATTCTGGTGTTGCTTACAGAAACTGTCTCTCCATTAACTCTTATTACATTCTTGGCAGGACTAGACTTCCTGTCTCAGGAACGTCTCTAGAGTTTTTTTTTTCCTCCTTTGCTGGTACTTTGCTTGTGTGGAGTGACCATTCAAAGTTACAATGGCACTGAAAAAAGTGACTTATGACCATTTTTCACACTTACGACTGTTGCAGCATCTCCACAGTCATGAGAGGCCTGGCGAGGAGATGTGTGCCGCGATGTGAGTGATGTTGAGTTTGCCATGCCCAGCCAGTCACATGACCATCAAGCCAAGGCCACCAACTAAGCCACGCCCACAGAACCGGTTGTTAAAATGTTGGAATCCCACCCCTGATTTGTTATTCTTAATAACAGTAGACAAATATTCAAAATGGTTGGAAGTGACACTCATGACAACCACCACGGCAGACACTGTTATTAGAGTACTAAGGAAACTATTTGCCACCCATGGGTTACCGGGTATTGTGGTGTTGAACAATGGGCCACAATTCACAGTAAATAACTTCAAATGTTTCCTAGCAGAGCAGGAAATCCGCCATGTGTTGTCAGAGCTGGGACACCCCCAAAATAATGGTCAGCCTGAAAGGATAGTGAGATCTATCAAGGAAACTTTAGCCAGACTGGGCCTGGGGGATTGGCAAGTGAAAATAGACAAATTACTGATGATACAATACATCACACCTTCGGCTACCACATGTAGGAGCCTGGCAGAACTCTTAATGGGATGGAAATTAAGGTCAACATTAGATAGATTACACCCCCACTATAATACAGACATGCCAGTAGATTTGACCAGTAAATGTTGTTCCTTTAGCATAGGATAACCGGTCTATGCATATAACTACATGGGTGGGGGGTGTCCCACATGGGTTCCAGCCCAAATAGTGCATATCACAGGTCCCTGACCTGTAGAGTTAGAAGATGGTAAGATCTGGAGCTGGCACATAGACCAACTCCGGGGACGATTGTATCAGGCTCAACCCAACAGAGGATCACAGAATCAGAAATCTGACACGGACAGGAAAAACCAACCCTGCCAAATAAAGGTGCTGAAAATGAACACACACACACACCAGCTTAGACTCAAACTTGAACATTATGAATGGTCACTTAGCTGAGACAGGGGAAGTCCAGCGATGTCCTTCTGAAGCCCTCGATTTGTCGGAACCAACCCCACCTTAGAAAAGCTTTGAGGCCATTCCAAAGTTCAGCTCTGGCGTGGCAGCCAATCCATCTAGTCAGGTTGCCGCCGCAGGTGGGAATGAGATGCGCAAGTCAAGTGGCACCCATCAGAGCCCCGCCTATCTGCGTGACTACATAGTGTAGGCAAAACTGGTTGGGGAACACTTCTTCTAGGAGGGGAGGGGTGTTGAATATTCAATGAGGAAAGTCAGTGATGTTAAGACTTTCCCCACTGATTCATTTCACAGGTGGGAGAATGAACAACAGTCAGTGGCTGAAAGATTGGATAGCAACCTGTAACAACAACAGCAGGTGTGCCACGGCAGCAGAATTCTTTTGGGAGCAGAATAAACGGACTATTTCACTATCTCCACATTGTCCTGCCTCTTACTCTAACTCATACTTAACACTTGGCTTGCAAACTTGGAGAAAAGAACCTGAGCCTTGTTGGGGTGCTGAGGTGAGGAAAGTGAGGAAAAGAGGTGAAGGAAGAAGAGATAGTAGGATGAAGCGCTGAGAAAACAATTTAAAAAACCAACAGAGACCAAACCAGCTCGGCATTGTCCCCTTAACTTGCAAAGGCTTGGACCAAGCTGTGAAAGCCTTTTCAGCGCACACAAACACACACATATCAAACCAAACCATGAAAAACAGGTAGGATGTTGCCAAAACACACGAGGCATCCTCAAACATCAAAACAAAAGCAAAAAATTCCAGCTGAAGTGCAATGGGGCCCGACAGTGCAAATGAGAGAGGGATTCCCTTAGAGATGCAACAATTAAGGTGAAAGGTAGCTTCTCCTTGCTCCTATTTGCACTCTGAGAAAAGACATCTCCAGACCTTGGGACAGTCCCTCTCCAACGAAACTTTGGGAAAACCCCACTTGCAAGTTGGGCTGCTGTGTTCTTGTTTTGCAAACTTGGAGAGGTCTGCAAAGGGACATGAGCCCAGTTGGGGTTCCGGGAGAGGGAGAGGAGGAAAGTGGGGAAGAAGAGGTAGCAGGTGGAAGAGGAAGCAAGACCAAGAAGAGGGGCAGAAGTAGACATAGCAGAAGGAGCAGGAGGAAGAAGAGGAGGAGGGACATGCAACTCAGATGTTGCAAGCCAGTTGCAAGCACAACCACTGGAGGACCTTTGCACTGGCAAGAGGACTTTGCATGTGCCAGCCTTACTGTTTGAAGGCATGAACAAAGCATTCAACTGAACGAAGCCCTCACACCCATGTCAGCCTGCTAGAGCTTGCCACACCAGGGGAGGAATGAGACCCCGTTGTCCAGTGGAGTTTACTTGTGTGCAAGTGGAGTATTTTCATGGAAATGGGGCACTTGGAAATGGAACGATCTTTGAGGACAATCCCACTGCTGTGCCTCCACTTCAGCTTCGATGGGGTCAGGCACCCAAGCTGCTGGTGGCAGTGGCGGCAGGAGCCACCTAAGCGGGCCATTATCCTCCTCCCCAGCCAGCCAGCTCCACCTGACCTATTCCCCACCTGGCTGGCCAGCCTGCACAAACTCTCACTATTCTTGTCCTCCTTTTCTCTGTTCAAGCAGTGGTGGGCTCCATAGGACAACAGGTCTCATTCCTCCCCCAGCCTGGCGAGCTCTGGTGGGCTGGAAGCGGGTGCGAAGGCTTTGCTCAGTTGAAGGCTTTGTTTCTGCCTTCAAATGGTAAGGCCGGCACATGCGAGGGAGCAGCCCACTTCGGCCATGGACAGCATTGGTTTCTGTACCTTAGATCCAACCCACACTGCTGCCCTGGAGTCCGTGAGAGACTGCCCTGCTGCCTCGGCCTCCCTGACCAGGAGGCAGTGAGTGCACAAGCGCTGGAATTTTGGGTGAAAGAGAAGAACTCAGAACTTAGCTTGTGGGGCACGATGGCCCCTGGATGCCAGGCCCCATATGAGCTCACCCCCTCCTGGATGCAAGCAAGGGGGCAGGGCAAGGGTGGCTCCATGCCAGCTACAGAGCAATGCCACATATCTAAAACTGGCCATGTACTGATTGCCATGTTCCAGATCAAGTCTTGGTTGGACTGGGCTGGGCCACAGGCCAGTCCATTGCTATTTCCAGGGCGTCCCCGTGGGCTAGATCTAACCACCTTGAGGGCTGGATGCAGCCCACAGGCCTTGAATTTGACACCCCTGTTATAAATGGACTACCTATTATTAAAAACAGTGAATAGTGTTTTTGTTCCATGAACTAGGGAACTGCTGAACCTAAGCAATATTTTCATGGACTCCTGAAGCAGCACATTTTTAATACATAGCTTGTTTTTAGAGGTTAATGAAAACACTGCATGTCTGCAGCACTTCATCGGCTTGAAACAGGAGAATGCCATCTGCTATTTGTATCAATAGCAGTTGATTCATGAGTCCTGACTTAAATACAAATTCAAATTAAATATAAATTTAGGAAATGAACTTTCCTAGTAAAACATTCCTATTCCTGATGAAATAACCAAGAACTGCTTTTATATTAATTACTTAAATTGAGAAAATCATGGTATTGATCAGAATTGTATATTCCCAACAAAGCTTGCCTTATTGAAGTCTTCAGAAGTTGCTCTCATTTCCTTCCATGTTTTGTTCAACAACTGGATGCAAATACAGAAGAACTCTTCAAGTGATCTGTCATGTGTGAAGAACATTGGATGGAAATCACTGCCGGTCTCACTGGCTAAATATAAATAAAGAAAAAAGAATAAATACACTTTTTGTTCTAAATGATGACCTGTCGAATCTGTTAAAAAAATTCCCGATTAGCCCCTTACCCTTCATCCAAGTTAGCCAACTGATATTATTTATTAAATGCCCCTTATGCTCCATTAAATACATTAAACTATAAAGATTTTAAAAAATTCCAGGAAAGGAAATGGCAAAGCACTTTTATATCTTGAATTTACAGATTAACAAAGTTGGAAGGGACCTTGTAGGTCATCTAGTCCAATCCCCCACCCAAGCAGGAGACCCTACAGACCATTTCTGACAAATGGCAGTTCAATCTCTTTTTGAAAGCCTCAAGTAATGAAGCTCCCACAACTTCCTAAGGCAAGCTGTTCTATTGGTTGATTGTTCTCACTGTCAAAAAAATTCTTATTTCCAGGTTAAATCACTCCTTGTTCAGTTTCCATATGTTATTCCTTGTCTGGTTTACAGGTGCTTTAGAAAATAGCTTGACCTCTTCCTCCCTGTGGCAGCCCCTCAAATATTGGAAGACTGCTATCATGTCTCCCCTGGTCCTTCTCTTTACTAGATTAGCCAAGCCCAGTTCCTGTAACCGTTCTTTGTATGTTTTAGTCTCCAGTCCCCTAATCATCCAGGTTGCTCTTCTCTGTCCTTTTTCTAGACTCTCAACATCTTTTTTTATAATGTGGTGAACAAAACTGGATGCAGTACTCTAGGTGTGGTCTTACTAAGGTTTTATAGAGTGGTATTAGTACTTCCCTTGATCTTGATTGTATCCCTCTGTTAACATAACTTAGGATTGCATTAGCTTTTTTGGCTGTTGCTGCACACTGCTGGCTCATATTTAGCTGGTTGTCCACTAAGACTCCAAGATCCCTCTCACAGTTACTGCTATTGAGCCTGGTTTCACCCAGTCTATATTTGTACTTTTGGTTTTTCTTGCCTAAGAGTAGGAGTTTACTTTTCTCTACATTGAATTTCATTTTGTTAGATACGGCCCAGTGTTCTAGTCTGTCAAGATCCATCTTGAGCCTATCTTCTAGGGCTGTGATGGTGAACCTATGGCATGTGTGCTGGAAGTGGCATGCAGAGTCATCTCTCCAGGTGGGCCAGCTGTCGCCTGTTGCTCGGGAATGCTGGAAACCTGAATAGCATCTCCCTGGCGCACATGCGTGTACCAGCCAGCTGTTCTTTGCACATGCATACACGTTAGAAATCAGAAGTCCAGGTGGCCAGAGCGTATGCATATGCTGGGAAGCTAAGTTTCCAGGTTCCGATGCTCCCGCACAGTGCACCAGGAAACTGCTCTCCCTGTTTCTGGAGCTCCCATGCATGCACACACTCCCATTTCAGCACTTGATGCCAAAAAGGTTCACAACCACTGCTTTAGGGTTTATATATGTTGCAGACACTTTACAAACTAGATCTTCAGTACCACCATCATTAACTATCCAGGAGAATTTTCATACTGGATTGTTACAGGGCTCTCTTTGTTAAGACCAGCATATACCCATAGTGTGTCAAGTCTTCTCAACCAAAATCTGAGCTCAGTTACTCTTTTCAGTCAGAGAGTAATCAAGGCTAGGTTAGCTAATTCGACTTTATTGTAACATTGCATTAACACAACCTTGCAAATATTAAAGTACAAACTGTCAACCCTGAAGCTGGCCTACCTGTGGCCATTTTCTTTGCTGTAGCTTTTCTATAGGGATTTTCTTCACATGGCTTCAGGCTGACACAGCCTGGAGTTTAGGGGCAGGGAGGGGGTGTAGAGATAACTGGGGTGCTGTGGCCAAAATAAAATTCTTTCCCCTGGGAACCAAGAACATTGCCACAGGTGTTTGGAAAATGGAGACTGAAGAAAACCAACAGTTGGGCTGTTTGGATCATGTGACTAATGACTCTGGGGGAAAGTTATATACTTTTACTTTTAATTTGGGTGTAAACCAGTAGGAAAGTAGAGCTGGTTTTCCACCAAGACTATCCCAATATGATATCCCAATAAAATGTTCTTTGAGGAATATGCCTGCCTCGGAGTTCTCTTTGTTGGGGATGCGCTACTTGGAACCTTGACACAAACTTTTAGATGACTCTTTTAAGTGCTTGAACAATTAGGGAGAGTCAGTGTTAAGCCCCCCTCTTTTATTGTTAGATTACTGGAGACTCCTTTTGTTTCCTAAGCAGCATCTATTCCCCTCATCCTCCAAGTCAATCGCCTATTCCATTACATTTTGGAATCCAGTTGGGCCCTTACAGATTATTTCTTCCTCTTGTAAGTTCAATCTAAGTCAGGGGTGTCAAATTCACTTTGTCGACAACACGTGATGTATCAGGACTTTCTTCCCCTTTGTTATACTGGGTATGGGCATGTCCAGCGCGTGACAGATCAAACCTGCGGATTAGGAATCTGAGAACCTTGGCCTAAATTATTGAGATCTATCTTCCAAGCACCCGCTGCATTCCAAATGTGGTGCTTTGCTGTGAGGTCAAATTATTCAAAATAGAAACTTCTGCCTGGATTCACATCCTTTCCTACTGACTTAAGCTTCTTTCTTTCCAGATGACTTGGCCCTTTAATTATGACTGACAGTTTCTATGTCTCCAATGTCAGCAATACATAAAAATTTAAAATTTTATGGCTTATCTTGGGCAACTATTACGCTGATCGACTAGGTCCGTGCACTAGCTAATCTTAAATAATATATCATCAACTTAGGGCTGCAATCAGTTTGTCAGTCTTAACCCAGAAACATCTTTTTGATTCACAGTGCACATTTACTCTACCCAACATTCAGCTGCATACAAACTCTTAAATTCAAAGCCCTTTCCAACTGTAGTTATTGAAAAGATACCAAAGCATCTCTTTTGCAGTGAACTGAACCCCTCTATCTGAAATAATCATGTGAGGTACTCCATGCAGTTTATATATATATGATTAACAAACATTTTGAATAATTTCCTGGCTGATGGTAATTTTGGACATGCAATAAAATGAGCTTGTTTGGAAAATAAATCCACAACAGTCCAAATGACTGTATTCCTCCCACTTTCAGGTAGATCTTTTATAAAATCCATTCCTATCTCCGTCCAGGGTCGCGATGGTTCTGCCACAAGTTGCAAAAGTCCTGGAGGTTTTCCTGATCTGGTTTTCATCGTAGCACAAGTGGCACAAGTGGCACAACATATTCCTCAATGTCATGCTTCATTTTTGGCCAACAAACTGACGTCTGGCCATGTGTAGGGTTTTTAAATAACCAAAATGGCCTCCTTGTTTTTGGTCATGACTTTTTTAAAGTATATGAAGACGTAAAGTTTTGGGGACATGTAACTTAGACCCTTTCCATGCTACACCATCCCTTATAGTTAAGAGAGCCTTATTTTCCTGATACCAGGAATCTGTGCTTAATTCATTTTCCTGGTCATTTCGGATTTGTCTTTGATTTTTTTTCTTTGGGATTGTGCCTGAGTGATCACTTGAACTTTTTCCTGGGGGGAAGGTGAAATGATTGGGTGAATTACTTCTTCCTTCTTGCTGTCAAATTGGGGTTTCCTAGACAGCACATCTGCTAGAAGATCCCCCACCCCGGGAGGTACTTAAATTAGAAATTGAATCTTTTAAAGTATTGTGCCCATCTAACTTGTTTAGGAGAGAGTTTCCTGGGTATTTTTAGAGCTTCTAAATTCTTGTGGTCTGTCCATACCTCAAAAGGATTGTTGCTGCCCTCTTAAAATTGTCTCAAGGTTAATAGAGCTCAACGGACTGCATATGCCTCCTTCTCCCATACAGCTCACCTCTTTTCAGTATCAGTGAATTTTTTGGATGTGTATGTGCAAGGCTGAAGATCTCCTTTCTCAATTTTCTGGAGAGGCACAGCTGCCACTGCTACGTCGCTAGCATCGGCTTGCACTACAAAAGGCAGTTCTGGATCGGGGTATTTTAAAATGGGTTTCTGTGTGAAATGCCTTTTTAACAATTCAAAGGCTTTGGGGCCTTCTAGAGTCCATTTGAGGGGTTGGCCAGATTTGGCTTGGTTAGCTCCCCTGTCTTTAATAGTTCTGTTATTGGTAGTGCGATCTCAGCGAATGAGGGGATAAATTGCCAGTAAAAGATCACAGCTGTTTGCAAGTTTGTGGGGGTTGCCAGTCCAGTATTGCTTTCAATTTTGCTGGATCCATTTCTATCCTCTGGTTTGAAATGCGGTAGCCAAGATAATCTAGTGACTCTTTAAGAAATTCACACTTAGGCAATTTGACATATAACTTTGTGTCCAGCAGTTTTCTTAATACTTTTCATACTATCTTGATGTGTTCTTCTAGAGTTTCGTTGTAAATAAGAATGTCACCAAATAAACCAGTAGGACTGGTTTAATGTAGGACTTCATTTATCAGCTACATGAAAACCCCTGGGACTCCTTGCAATCCAAATGGCATTACCCTGAATTGAAAGCTGCCTAAGAGGCAATTGAAAACAGTTTTCCATTCATCTCTTTCTCTGATGTGTATTTGATAAGACACTTCATGGAGATCTAATTTGGTAAACACTTTCCTTTTGGCTAAGTGTCCTAACATGTCTTTCATGAGCGATATGGGGTAAGTGTTGTGAATACACATGGTGTTAATTGATCTAAAATCCACACATAATCTAACCCCTTCCTCTTTTTTCTCTTTAAATAGCATGGGGGCTGCCATTCTGGATTTTGCAGGTTGTATGAAACCCCTGGCCAGATTTGAATCTATGTAGTCCCATAGCTCTTTCATTTCTTTAGGTGTCATGGAGTAGTTTTTAGATTTTGGCAGTTTCGCCCCTTCTCTGAACTCAATGGCACAGTCAGTGTGGTGATTGGGAGGGGGTAGCACATTGCATTCTTCCTCACCTCTGCTAAGTCCTGATATTGGTTTCTGGGGTCCCTGATTAGCAAGGGCCACTGTTGAGTCCTCCTGGAGTTCTGAGCTGTCAATTTGGTTGTTGTTTTGTTCCGGAGGCAGCTTGGGGCTGAGTGCTAATTTAATCTTCCATGTTATTGTTGGGCACCATTTGTTTAGCCATGTGAGACACATGATTACTGACTGAGTCATTTTGGCACTACTATGAACCGGATTTGCTCCCAGTGCTTCCCTATAGTTAGTTTTACTTTTTCAGTCATGTACATGGCCAGAATTCCCCCTATCATGGATCCATCTATTTGTTGGAATTGGATGGGGGTCGTTAACTCTTTTGTTTCTATACCTAGGCTGCCCACAGAATCGGGGCTAATGAGGCATCGTGAGCTGCTAGTGTCAATGTCTATAGGCTCTTCTATGCCTGCACGGGTCACAATCAAAGTTCATTCAATTTTAAAGGGTCGTGTTGAGGTAATTCCCCGTTAGGAGAATACCTGTTAGGTGACTTATATTCCTAACAGGTCGGATGGCTCCACTTACCATCAGGTCATCCTCTTTGCTATCGGCATCCTACATGATGGGTAGTTCTGTCGCTAGAGTTCCCATCCCTGTGGTTTGTTGGGAATTAAGAGACCTCAATGGCTTTGCACACAAATTTGCTTCTCCCTGGCAGTTTTCTCGGTGCTTTTTTCCCTTTAGGGGGAACGGGTGTTCTCGCTTGAGGTACTGGGGCCAGCACCAAGTACTCCAAGGTGCAGTGCCCTTGCTGGCCACAATGGAAGCACTTTATAGAAGTCGAGGTGGCTGCTGTTTGATGTCCTTTGCCCTGGCATGGTGCTGAGTGCCACATAAGTTGTGTTCTGGGTTGTCTCTCAGTGTTGCTTCTTCTGTGCGGTCTGAGCGCATTGTCCATTGCTATGGCCATTCAATACCACTCATAGGTTCTTTCCTTGTGCAACCCACAGCAGATTTTTAACAGCTCCTCATCCAGGCTTTCTTGGAAATAATGCACTGGTATTCTCTCCGACCAGTGTCTGAGACTAGTGGCTAAGCATCTGAACTCAAGCACTAGTTCCTTAGTGGGTCTCCCCTTTTACCCAATGCTTTTGAATTCTGCTTCTTCCCCTTGTGCTTGGGAAGAATCCTCAAAATGTGCCTGGAGTTCTCTCAGGAAGTTGTCCACATTGTTTAGTTCAGGGGCATCTTCATCATTGAGCTGGATGAACCATTTGGATGCCTCCTCCTCCAGATTGTCCTCTAGGAATTGGACGAGCTGTGCGTCATTGTGGAATTCATCTTCATGCCTGTCGATGTAAGACCATGCTCTATTCAGGAAAAATGCAAATTTACTCGTAGTTCCATCAAACTTGGTTTTAAAAGGTGCCAGGGATTTGCGCATGGAGCTGACTGCAGCAGTGGAGGTAGGGCTGCAGCTTGGCCTGGTATCATTTGAGCCTGGTCTTGAACCCATCCTCTGCCTGGATAAAATGCCCATCCTGAGGGATCTGGTCAGCTGGAGGTATTTGGGGTGGGGGACTTGTTCCTCGATGGTTTTTTTGCAGACTCCCCCTTCTTCTTGATCCTCTTCATTCCACTCTGGGAGGCAAACAGTGCAATGGCGGTAGATCTCCAGCAGCAATAGATCACCCTCTTCTGGGAGGAGATAAATCTCCCAGCAACTGGGTGAAATCAAAAGTTGATGGAAGCGCATTTTGTGTGGTCCCTCCAGGTGACCTTTGCCTTCATGTCTGATGACAAGCTGCTCCAGCAGGTTGGGTAGGTCCTCAAAGATCTGGATGCACATCGCCATTTGGTACTGCCATTCAGCCAGCTCATTGTGGTCTGTCATGGGTCCAGTTGCTGCTCTCCACTCTAAGATCGTGGCTCGAGACTCCCTGACCACAGTTAATGGGTGATCAATGAGTGGGTCTGGAAAGGTTGATTGGCCAAGTAGGTCTCTTTCCATCCATTGGGTACTAGTGCTTGCAGACCATTCAACTGGATATTTTGGATGAGCTCCCTTCTGGCACACAATATCCTCCATGATTGCAGTCACTGGGATCATCTCCTGGGGAATCCGTTAGGAGGTCAGCTGCTGGACTAGCAACTTAATACAGTGGCCCCTGCAGATTTTGCACTCACTTTCCAGTACCTCTGGTTTCTGTCCTGCCATCTTCCCTGAGTCTTTGCTGTTGCCCAATGCTCTGGGTAAACAGCCAGGGCTCAGGACCCTGAATAGCAATCCCTGTTTGGTATTAGGATTAGATTCAGAATAGTATCATGTTTCAAAGTGATGAAACCCATTCAAAAAGAAATAAGCAAAGTCCATCTTCCAAAACAAATTTCTTTTATTCAGGTAAGCATCATATTGGCAAAGTCTGTTCTAATTCTGGATCTGACACAAACCAGAATTACACACATAATATTGTAAATCAGAAACATCCCATAAAATTCACATTCCCCAATAAAAAGAAATAAACATTTCCCAGTATCTTCAAACTCCACCTCCAGGTCTCAGCAGGGACAGCCTCGGTTCCTACAAATGAGAAAGTCACCAGCCAAAACAATCCTCCAATCTAACTAACTCCCACCTTAAGAATGTGGTGATCCCAAAACCCTCCTCCCTTACACCAGCAAAGAGAAAAAAAAAGAAAAGGAATATATGATTAAGGTATAAAGCTAAATGAAATGGCTATATATGTGTCAATTTCGGGCTTGACATAAGACCCATCCCCAAAATAAGACCTATTATGCTTTTTATACATGTGCCTAATATAAGCCCTACCTCCAAAATAAGCCTTACTTAAGAACCTGCACAGCCGGCTGGCTGTCATTCTGTCTTCTTACTTGCAGTGCTGCAGCCACAAGACAAGGCATGTGGTGATGGTGAGCTGCCCCACACGCTCCATAGTGGCTTACCCCACAGCCAGGCCATCCATGTCCTGACACCTACCTTGCAGCAGCAGCAGCAGCAGCCATGTGCAGCAGGAGCTCACGTGGCCACTGACCCACTTTTTCTGGTTGCTTGGGACTACAATGGAGCAGGAGGCCAAGCAGTGTGTTGGTGCCACAGTCAGGAGGTAAGGCAGGTATTGGGGTGTGGGTGGCTTGGCTGCGGGGATTTTAGGCAATCCGGTGTGGGACATGTGGGGCAGCTCCATCTCCATTTCATCTGATGGCTGCGGCACTGGTGCATCATTTGGCCTCCTGCTCCATTGCAGCCACAAGCAAGCGCAAGTGGGACAGCAACCATGCAGGATCCTGCTGGATGGAGTCATCAGAGCTGCCACCATGAGATGAGACATGTGTTGGGGTAAGCAGGTGTGGGGCATGGGAAAATTCCACCCCCTCACCTTGTGGTGGCAGCACTGGTGCACTGCATGGCCTCCTGCCCCACTGCAAGAAAGCAGAAGATGTGAGCCTCCCGTACATGGAGGAAAAATAAGACAATTCTGAAAATGCCCTAATGCTTATTTTGCCCCCCCACAAAAGACCCAATATCACTTTTGGGGAAACACGGTTATTATATGGTTCCATATATTTCAAATCAATAATTTTACTATTTTCTTATTCTAAACAATTATTTGATTGCTTTACATAAATTGTATGGGTAGTCCTCAAGTTACAACTGTAATGGAGCCCGCCCGTTGTAGTTGAAAGTTGAGAGAAAGAACAAATAATGACCAGCTCTCTCTGATCTCTGATCTTAAATGGAGTATGGTATGCCTCAGAGATGGAGGAGATCCTGGGAAACCTAGTGAAGCCACAAGCTCAACTGCCTCGAACCTCCCAAGCCCCTCATCACCTGTGGTATCCCATGCATTGGTTCCTACTTCTTGGGGTCTCCACTCCTGCCATTATTTACCTTTTAGCAATAGACCACTTTCTAGAAGCTGTGTCAAATGACAATAAGTTGCTCTATCCCCCAGTGTCCTTGGACCACATGGCCTCTGAAAGATCCCAAGTCTCAACCATTTTAGAAAAGAATTATCACCTACACATTTACAAAGGTCATCCTCATTATTTTATGTATTTATAACTTATCTTTATTAGTTTTACAAATAATTCAAGGAGGTGAATATATCCAAAACACTTTCATCCTCCTATTTTTCACACAAGAAGCCTGTTAGATGGGTTGGGCTGAGAGTGAGTGATTGGCCCAAGGTTGACAGATGTTTTCATAGCTAAGAACTCACTTCTCCCCATTTCTAGCCCAGTGTCTTGATGATGATTGATGATGATGATGATACGATTATGATGATTATGATGCCTGATATTGCCCTTTGTTTCCAGTTATCACAACTTCCTTAAACAATAGTAAAAATATTATACTGTCTTTTGTTCAGCTTTCAATTCTTTATGAGATGCTATTTCCAATACACAAAATAATTCTCCCATCTGATTTGTATTAAATCAATCAAAATAGTTCAGAAAAACATCTTTCTAAAACAATAATTAGGGAGTTTAACATTTGAATATTTTATAACCCTAATCAAAAATTACCCAATAGCTAACATTATTTTTAAAAAAATCTTCATTATTTGTGTCCAAAATTATTAATTATCAAACATACAAATTACATAATAGCAATAGCACTTAGACATATATACTGCTTCATAATGCTTTATAGCCCCTCTCTAAGTCAGCATTTGCCCGCAACAATTTTGGGTCCTCATTTTACCCACCTCAGAAGGATGGAAGGTTGAGTCAACCTTGAGCCTGGTGGGATTTGAACTGCCAAATTGCAGGCAGCCGACAGTCAGCAGAAGTAGCCTGCAGTACTGCACTCTAACCACTGTGCCACCAAGGCTCTGCATCATTTTATTGGGTAGAAAGAAATAGAACATATTTTATTTATGTAGATTAAAGTTACATTACGAACTCATCAGAATTGCTGAAAAACTCATGTTTTTCTATTTTTATTTTACCTTGTTTGGGCAATCTTTCCACCCTAACCTATGCTGTGTAGAGTTTTAACTCAAATCAATATACCAAAGAACTTTCTGCCCTACTTTCATTTCATATGCAAATCTAAAATCAATAACAGAATATATATCTCTGCAGCATTTATTACTTTGATTAGGATTTCTTATATTCTGAAACTAGGGCTTAGTTCTTACAAATACAGGTAAGGGTATAAATTGTTCCCCTTCTTGACTGCAGTTAAAAATTAACATATATATGCTGAAATTAATAACATTAACACCACCACTCCGAGATAGACATGCCACTGCACATATTAAATTTGATGTAAAACAGGAGACATCTAAACTAATTCTATGTTCAGGAATTTTATTTCATTTATAAAAAGCCCCTGCCTCATATTGAAAAAATACAGAGCAGAAATTAGGAATATAATCATACAATAACAATGATAGATAGGCTGGATTTATACAGTATATCATTGTATGCCATAATTTTTTAAATATAATTTTTCAGGCAATACAATGGTTCATATACAATGGTACTCTTTACAGATGGGTTTATGCATCATGATATGTCTAAAACAAGCAATCAATTTGCAATTTAATGTCAGAAGTATACCGGTACGAATGCCATCTATAATTACAGTTACATAGTACTTGCATTCACCAAAAAGTTGCATAGATCAGAAATGTTGTGGTGTCATGTTCCATAAAGCAGATGTCTAGATTTTATTCTTAATATGACATTTATATATAATTTATTTGTATGTTTATATTTATTCCTAAACTGCCCATCTCCCCCAAAGAGGAGTTCTGAGCAGTGTACAATGTAATTAACATACAAAACAAAGTATAAAATTAACATTTTAAAATTAATTTAAGGTTAAAAAATTAAAATCATAAAAATATGATATTATAAAATATAAAAAGTTTTTAAAAAACCAAGATTTAACATTTAGTATTTTTTAATATAGATGAGTCTCTCATTTGAGGTTAGTCAGCTACATGGTTGCATGGACCTCTGTGCTCCTCCAAAAAATCATTGCCAAGATGGCGCCAACGACGGCTGCCTCGGTGAAATTCTCTCTAATGGTTTCTTTATTCCTTATTATTATCTGCAATTCACTATAGATTTCATACTCATGAGACCACCTGCTAAGAATTAGGCAATGTTTCCTTAAGGAGCAGCTTTCTGATTCCTCACCCCCACCTGTCTTTGCAAACACAGAGGAGATTCTAATTAATTTCCCTGGTGCTATAGATTACAACAAAGAATGGAGGAAAGTGACAATGCCAAAAAAGGAGACGAGGTAAATGAGTGGGAATTTTAAACAGACTAAAGAATGGGGGTGGGGGGGGACTCCTCTCCCTTCAATCTTTCTGACTAATTTATGCTCACTTGCTAACAAGATGGATGAAATTCATCTCTTAAATAGATGGGATTCTGATTTCTATAATTCTGCAGTTCTTTGTTTTACTGAAATGTGGCTTAATCCACAAATTCATGGGGACAACACCATATACATCCCAGGATTTCAGACATTTAGATCAGACAGAATTGAAGAGATAAAACAAAGGGTGGAGGATTATGTTTATATATCAACAGCAGCTGGTTTCAGGATATAACTATAATATATAAGTTCTGTGATGAAAACTTAGAGTCTTTACATATCAACTGCAAGCCATTTTATTCACCATGTGAGTTCTCCTCATTTCTCCTAATAGCTGTGTATGTTCCTCCACAAGCTTGTGTAAACAAGGCATTTACGAACTCTTGCTGATCAAATTATAGAGGCTGAAGCAAAACATCCAGGTTCCCTTCCCATCATTTTAGGAGATTTCAATCAAGGAAATTTAAGGAAAAAGCTCCCAAAATATTTCCAGCATGTAAATTGTCCCACCAGAGGCAAAAATACTTTAGACCACTGCTACACAACAGTAAAAGATGCTTATAGATCTTTACCATGAGCAGCTGTGGGACATTCTGACCACTGCATGATTCACCTTGTACCTGCCTACAGACAAAGACTTAAAACCATGAAACTAACAATTAAATCAGTGAAGACTTGGTTGGATGAGGCAAAGCTGAAACTCCAGGCTTGCCTTGATTGCACTGATTGAAATGTTTTTGAAGATGTCTCTGCAGACCTAGATGAGCTCACAGATACTGTAACATCATATGTCAGCTTCTGCAAAGACTTATGTGTACCAAAAAGGAACCTGCAAATATATAGTAACAATAAACCTTGCTTCACAGTTAAACTTAAGCAGCTGCATCGTTCCAAAGAGGAAGCCTACAGAAAAAGTGACAGAATGCTATACAACTAGGCCAGAAACATATTAACAAGAGAGATCAGAGCGGCAAAAAGAAGCTACTCTGAAAAGTTAAGGAATCAGTTCTCAACAAATGAACCAGCAAATGTGTGGAAAACTCTTTAAAACATCACCAGATTCAGCAAACCTCCTTCCCAAGCAGAAGGAAATCAACAACTAGCAGATGCCCTGAATGTGTTTTACTCCAGGTTTGAAAGGAAACTATAGCCACCTATCTCTACAACCCACATCTCAAACACACCAACAACAGCCAAGCCTCCTACAACTGGCCCCAATCCATTGGGTTCACAACCTCTGGTGACCATAGAAAAAGAAGTCAAGATCTATTACACAGACAAAAGCCAGGAAAAGCACCAGGGCCAGACAAGATAACTCCTTCTTGCTTAAAAGTCTGTACTGACCAATTGGCCCCCATCTTCATCTGAATCTTCAATAGTTCACTAGAGATGTGTTATGTTCCTTTCTGCTTCAAACGCTCTACCAACACCACAGTGCCAAAGATGCTCTCCATCAAGGAACTGAATGACTACAGAACAGTTGCTCTAACATCTGTAGTTATGAAAATATTTGAAAGGCTTGTGCTGTCCCACCTGAAAACCATCATGGATCTGCTGTTAGATCCCATGCAGTTTGCATACCGAGCAAACAGATCAACAGATGATGCTGTTAACATGGCTCTGCATTACATCCTACAACACCTTGAATCTCCAAATACCTACACAAGGGATCTCTTTGTAGACTTCAGTTCAGCATTCAATATCATCACTCTAGACACTCTTCTAAATAAATTAAACCAACTAGCGGTACCTGAACACACTTGTAAGTGGATCATAAGCTTCCTAACAGACAGGAAACAGCAGTTGAAGCTAGGCAGAATCACATCTGATACCTGTACAATCATCACAGGGGCCCCCAAGGCTGTGTACTTTCCCCACTTCTCTTCTCCCTATATACCAATGAATGCATCTCAAACGATCCATCTGTTAAAATACTGAAGTTTGCTGATGACACAACAGTGATTGGTCTCATTTGAGACAACGACGAATCTGCATATAGACAGGAGGTTATACAACTTGCCTCATGGTGTAACTGGAACAATCTGGAACTGAATACACTCAAAACCATCGAAATGGTGGTAGACTTTAGAAGAAACCCTCCCATACTACCACCTCTTACAATACTAGACAACACAGTATCAACAGTAGAGACCTTCAAATTTCTAGGTTCTACTATATCACATGACCTAAAATGGACATCAAACATCAAAAACGTCATCAACAAAGAATGTTCTTTCTGCGCCAACTCAGAAAGCTCAAACTGCCCAAGGAGCTGCTGATACAGTTCTACAGAGACATTATTGAGTCTGTCATCTACACCTCTATAACTGCCTGGTTTGGTTCTGCAACCCAACAGGACAGACACAGACTTCAGAGGATAATAGGACTGCAGAAAAAACAATTACTACCCATCTGCCTTCAATTGAGGGTACTGTGTATACTGCATGAGTCAAAAAGAGGGCTGTGAAAATATTTACAGACCCCTCATATCCTGGACATAAACTGTTTCAACTCCTTCCCTCAAAATGACGCTATAGAGCACTGCATACCAGAACAACTAGACGCAAGAACAGTTTTTCCCCGAAAGCCATCACTCTGCTAAACAAATAATTCCCTCAACACTGTTCAACTATTTACTTTATAAAGTCTTTATAAACTTTATAAAGTCTGCACTACTATTACTGTTAATATTCTCATCACTCCTTATCACCCAGCCCCTCCCATTTTTGATGGTAGGACCATAACTTTGTCGCTTGTATCCTTCCGATTTTGTACGTGTGAGGTGATTGATTCTGTGTAGGGCTGGAGTTGTTTGGTGAAAAATTTGGCACTCTCCTTGGGAGCTGTTCTGGCCGTTTGGGGATTTATCTGTGCTCTCTGGGTCACCTGAATTAGAGTGCAAATGGTTGTGGAATTTTCTTGGAGATAGGTGTTGTTGTATTCCTCCCCCTCTATTGAGGGACGGCAGTTCATAGAAAGAACAGAAATTTCTCGCCAAACAACTCCAGCCCTACACAGAATCCATCACCTCACACGTACAAAACTCTTTCCACTTCATAGAAAGAATAAAGAAACAAAACCTACAACCCAGTGACCTACTTGTGAGCTTCGATGTCATATCCCTCTTCACCCAAGTACCCATCAAAGAAGCCTTGACAGCCATACAAAACAAATACAACCCCCCCCTAAACACATCCTAGATCTGACCAACCACTGCCTAACCAACACATACTTCATCCACAATGGACAAAGATACAAACAGATAGAAGGAGCACCCATGGGATCACCCCTCTCACCCGTCATTGCTAACCTATACATGGAACACTTTGAAACCAACGCTCTAGACAAATCTGAACCAAACCCAAACTCTGGCTTAGATATGTAGATGACACTTTTGTAATTTGGCCACATGGGAAAGAAAAACTGGACACACATCTTTCTCACACATCTTAACAACCTACACCCCAAAATACAATTCACCATGGAAACCAACAACCAACTTCCCTTCCTGGGCATCCTAGTTTACAAAAAACCCAATGGCTCCCTAGGATACACCATCTATCGGAAAAAAAACACACACCAATCTCTACCTAAATGCACAATCCCATCACCACCCGGCACAGATCAACTCCGTAGCCAAGACCCTCATCTCCAGAACCAAACTCCTAGCTGACAAAGACCACTTGAGAACAGAACTACACACCCTCACTAACGTATTAATTTCCAACGAATTCCAAAGAAACACTATCACCAATCTAATCTGAAAAGAGATACCCAAAAAAACCAAGACACAGAACAAGACAACGGTATCACACTCCTCCCCTACATCAAAGGCACCACAGACAAAATCAGCAAAATTTTCCACAAACACAATATCAGGACAGCCTTTGGCACTGACCAAAAAAATAGCCAACATCCTAAGAAACCCCAAAGACAAGATCCAGCTAGAAAACCAAGGAGTTTATGAAATACCATGCAACAATTGCCCAGCCACATACATTGGACAAACCAACAGGAGAATAAATGCATGCATCACAGAACGCAAAAACACAGTCAGAAGAGAAGAAAATACTTCCTCCCTCTTCCAGCACCTTAAAGCCACAGGACATGAAATTAATTTTGAAGGAACCAAATTAATATCCAAAACTGAACACTCCAGCAAGAGAATAATCAGGGAAGCCATTGAAATAGAGAAACACCCCCATAACATGAATAGACGGGATGATACCTCCCACCTACCAGACATCTGGAAGCTAGCCCTCACCAACAAATGAGTCCCAGACACAAAAGCCACCACCAGACCCAAAACAACATGGGACACCACCACCAACCCCCCTCATCAGCCCCAGGCCCAAGCCCATCCTATAAACGAAGGACAACCACCATCCAAAAAACAGACCATGGCTGCTGCGCCAGCTGTCACACACCCTGACCCCAAAACCAAACAAGCTGACACACACCAAGAACACAGACCAGACTCCAAACTCGAAGCCAGACTAAAACCCAGAATGCTACATCACAGAAACCCGCTCAGGATATCACATCAGAAAACTCAGGAAATTACACAACAAGAACTCAAGAAGTTGCAACACAGAAAATGTCCCAGGATGTCACAGCACAAGACCAAGGATACCATAGCAATAAATCTCACAAGGTCATCACACAACCCACTACCCAAGCCGTTACTACACAGGAGGCTAATGGAAAAGAGATCAAAACACAAACGACCCAAGAGATTATAATGAAGGACCCAGGGTACCACAACAAAAGAACTCGCAAGCCCATCACACAACCCATTACCCAAGCCATTAAAACAGGAGAGGCTAATGGAAAAAAGATCACTACAAAACAAATGACCCAGGAGATTACAGCACAAGATCCAGGATATCTCCACAACAAAACTCACAAGGCCATCACACAACCCATTATACCAACATCAACTCCATCAACCAATTAAGAGGCAGCAGTGCAGCCAACCAGCCCAGCACACCAGCCCCCCCCCCCAACCAGTATTTATAGAGAGATGGCAGCTCCGATCACACACTGCTTGCACTGGCACGAAGCCAAAGGCACCAGCCTGAGGATGGCGAGTGGGACCTCGCCGAAACATCACCAAGATACTCTTAATCTTACACAGGAAAAGACCTGAACACACCTAGACCTAAATATATATGTATGTGTGCGTGCGTGCGTGTGCGCGCGCACACACACACACACACACACACATATATGGCATTCAGCTTTGTTCGGGTATTTTCCCACGTCATTGTAGTTGTGCTTTTAAAGTTGTAGCAACGTTTTGGCAGAATCTCATCTGCCATCATCAGGCTTCTGTATAGTGTTCATCTGTGAGTCAGACTTTTACAGTGGTTTCAGATTTAAATTTGGGGCAGCCTATTGCTGTGCCAGAATGGTTTTTTCTTCATCCTTTTTTGAATTAATAGAGAAAAATAATTTGGAAGACAGATGGCAAAAGAGAAACCCAGACAAGAAGGATTATACGTTTTACTCTAATCCACAAAAATCTTGGTCGAGAATTGTCATAGTGTGGGTGAATGGGGCAATTGAGAAAGATATTATCTTTGTAGAAATAATGCCCAATATATGGGCCAATCATAACCCTATGAAAATTACTTGGAGAGGGCAGAGAAAAAGAAAGTGGAGACGGATATTAAATTCACAAATAGTAAAAGATAAAGAATATAGTCAGAGAATTAAAGATGAATTAGAAATATTTTTAAGACCAATTCTAAACAACATACCAATCTACAGAATTTATGGGATACCACAAAGACCTATGTGAGAGGTATATCAATAGTATGCATACCAAGAAAAATAAAGAAAAATGGAAGAAACAGAACAAATTATAAAAAATGATTAAAAAAATATGAATGCGAATTCCAAAAAGATCCAAAAAATACGGAAGCAAAGAAAGAAATAGGGATGGCTAGACATAAGTTAAATTTGATATTTACAGAGGAAAGTGCACGTAATTTAAAATTTGTTAGACATAATTTTTTTGAATCAGCAAATAAACCTGGCAGATGGTTATCCTATAAATTAAAGATAGAGAAAGAAAGAAGGCTAATTCAGCACCTTAAAGATGAGGAAGGGAATATATGCTACCAGATGGAGGAGAAAAAGAAAATTATGCAAAGTTATTTTGGCGAGCTATATAAATGAGAAGAAATTATAGAGGAAAATATAATGTATTACCTAGAGGAAAATGGTCCAATCTCTGAAGAAAAAAGAGAAATACTAAATAAAGAAATAACATTGGCAGAGTTGCAAAAAGTGATACAAAACAGAAAAATAACAAAACTTCAGGACCGGATGGTCTACCTAGCGAATTATATAAAAATTTACACGAAACATTTGAACCAATATTATTAGAACTTATATAATGAGGCATTATTAGAAGCTAGACTTCCGAAGTCCTGGTCTGAGGCATACATCACTTTAATTTCAAAAGATGGCACTGATCAACTATTAATTTCAAACTGTAGACCAATCTCGTTGTTGAATACAGATTATAAGATATTTATGACAATACTGGCAGAGAGAATGAAAGAGATTCTGAGTGAAATTATACAGCCAGACCAGAACAGTTTCCTACCAAACAGATAAATTAAAAATAATATTAGAACAGTGTTAAATACAATTGAATACTATGAAGCACACCCAGAAAAACAAGTAGCTTTAATTTTTTGGGATGCACAAAAGGCCTTTGATAATCTTAATTGGCAATTTATACTGCACCAAATAAAAAAATTGAATTTCGGTACCAATATAGAAAAAATATTACAAGAAATATATCCAAGTCAAAGAGCGAGTATATTGATAAATACATCCACACGGATGATTTTGGAATTGCGAAAGGAATGAGACAAGGGTGTCCACTATCACCTCTGCTATTTATTTTATCTTTAGAAGTGCTTCTTGCTGCAACCAGACAAAATTCAGAGATAAAAGGGATTAAAATTAGAAACAAAGAGTACAAAATTCAGGCATTTGCAGATGATTTGGCATTTATAATAGAAGACCCAATGAATATGGGACAAACACTATCACAACAAATATAAAAATTTGGAGAAGTAGTAGGACTCAAAATAAACAGAAACAAAACCAAAATGATAGTTAAAAATTCCACTACAAAGCAGAAAACAGAACTGGAAAATAAAATGGGGCTGCAGATAGTAAAAAAGGTGAAATACTTGGGAATATGGCTATAGTCTAGATGCTCTTCAATAAAAGATGACAATTATACAAAATTGGTAAAGCAAATTAAAAAAATAATTGGAATTGTGGGGGAAACTCAAATTGTCTTTACTAGGGAGAACAGCGGTATTCAAAATGAATACTTTATCAAAACTAATATATTTATTTCAAATGATTCCCAATAAAACTAGGAAAACCCTTTTTTACAGAATTAAACAAAATGACATCTAAATTTGTCTGGTTGGGCAAGAAGCCACGCATTAAAATGAAATTATTACAAGATAGTAGGAACAGGGGTGGTTTTGGACTATCAGAGTGGGAGCTCTACTACCAAGCAGCATTATTAAATTGGGTTAAAGATTGGGTCAAACTAAGAGACAAGAGAAATTTAACACTAGAAGGTCATGACCTCTGTTGAGGTATACCCCGTTAGAAGGAGTGCACTCAGGGAAACGTAGTGAGAGTGATGTTGAATAACACACAACCAGAATACAGATACACTGAATAGTAAAATGTAGGTTTTACTTCCAGTAAACGGGTAAACAAAGTCCAACAAATCATACACAGTTAAATCAGTTAGTATCAGTCCAGGGATAATCCAAAAATGAAGTCAAGTATCATAAACAGAGTTCAGTAAACAGAGTTTGCTAACAGTTGCAAGACTCACAGCAATCCAAGCAGAACGACAATCAGGCAATATGGCAAATCAGGAAAATGCAAGGAGAAAGATTTGAGTCTCTGGCTCCATCTTATGGCCGTTGGAGGAACCTCAGACAATCACACTTACAGCATTCTCTTAAAGATACAACAGTCTTAAATTATATTTCCAACCGAACTGTTAGGTGACTATCATTCCTAACAACCTCCTGATAGGTTGGCATGCATTTCTGTGGTTGAAATAAAAGCAGTATACATACTTATTTTAATCATCATCTAACAAGAGATTTACTTATCACAACATGGAGAAAAGTTAAAAATAAACATTACATGAAAATACCATGTTGGCTGTCAAACATGGAGTCCATGATCCACCCGAATAGATTAGATATAAGAAAAATGGTAAGCGACACTTCCGGGTTGCCAGGCTTCGGCGACAGCAGGGATTCGCATTTCTCCGCGATCCCTGCTGTGCTCGCCGTCTTGGTGCCTCCGATCCAGACGGATCTGGAGGATAAGGCTGCCCCGTAGAGGCAGCCGAAGATAGGAGGATCTGGGAAGGGGTTTGGGGTGTCGCAGACCCCTCCTCACCCAGCTTAACCTCCTTTTCTCAAGGCGGTGGAGCGGCAGTCAGCGATGGCCGCCACAAAGAAGCCGGCAGCTGGAAAAGATTGTGCTGGAGGAAGAAGGAGAAAGAAGATTCAGAAGTGAAAGTGCTGGCTGTGCCGGGAAAATAACAGCTTCTAAAACCCTGGAGTGGAATTGTTTATTGCCTGAAAGATACATTGTATCCCTAAGAAGAGAAAAGCGGCAGAGAAAGCTGCTAAGGGAAAACTTTTTTTCTACTTACTCTCCCACCCCACAGAAATACTAAATGCAGAACTGGAAAATGCATTGGGCACCGAAGGTATTTTAACTTGAAAACTATTAGAGAAAGGACTTTGGACTTTGGACTTAACACCCTCAGAAATTGGAAAGCCCGCATTGGAGGTATGGATTTCTGAGCGTTTAAAGGGAAATTGTTGATTAGTAAGAAATATAATCTGGATAATAGAATGAAAAGGAGAAATTGGGATAAGATATGAAGATGAGCAGATAATGTAAATATACATATTACATTTGACACGTTTTACTGGTTCTTCCAGAAAGATTTTTTATGTTATTATGCCTTGATTGTTTGTATGTTTTGTAAAGTCAACAAAATTTGTTTTTTAAAAAAACAAAAAAACAAAAATAAGTCAGAGGAAAATATAAGTGTGATGATTGAATAGCAGATAAACTAGAAAAGAAATGTTATTGAATAAGAGTAAAGAGAAATAATGTGAAATTTGTTAAAGGGAATGCATGTGTTTATATGGAAATGGGATAAACTAGAAAAATGCGATATAAAATAATGTGTTACCTGCTTTGTAAAGATTTATAATGGAAAGAGGTTTTATGTTTTTAATGTTTAATGATGTTTTGTTTTGTTTGTTTCTTGTTAAAACCAATAAAATTTGCTTTAAAAAAAAAAGAAAAATGGTAAACTATGAGGAATTATTAGATAATCAAGGGAAATTAAAATCAAATCAAGAATTCAATTAAAATGGAATTATAATTGATTGTTGGCCATATTTACAAATCCAAAATAAGTATAAAACAGATCTGGAAGATTTTGGATTTGATAAAGGGAAAAATCAATTAGATAAAATTTTAATGGGATCAGAACAAAAGTTCATATCAAAAAATATACAAATACCTATTAGATTTCAAAATAGAAGAGACAGTGAAGAGCACGATGATAGATTGGGCACAGAATTTTGGATATAGAATATAGCTAGAAGAAAATGTGGAATGTAAATTATAAGCTAACAATATCTTCAGCATATAAAGAAAACTTGTATAAAATGTTTTATAGATGGTATCTGGCCCCAACAAGATTGGCAAAAATATATCCCAATGTAAGTCCAAAATGTTGGAAATGTAAAAAAGCTGATGGTACATTTTACTATATGTGGTGACTATGCCCCGAGACCAGGACATTATGGATCAAAATTAAAAACTGACTACAGGAGCTTACCTGTTATCACATTGAACTCAGACGAGAAACTTTTCTCTTAGGAATTATTAAAGACCAAATTCCACCCAAATTAAAATATTTAATGTTACATATCTTAACAGCTGCCAGAATAGCCTATGCACAAGTATGGAAAAGTTCTAATATTCCTAGTGAAGAATTGATGCAACAAAAAATAATGGAAAGTCCTGAAATGAATATGCTTACAATGAAATTGAAAAAGAAAGAAGACTCTGAGTGAATATTTTTTAATTTGGCACAAATGGTACAATTGGATAACAAACAGAAATAAGAAATAAGATAGGAAATTAACTTGTAAGAGACCTCAAGAAAACGAATGATAAATATGTAGAATATATAAGAATATAAGAATAATAATTATGGATAAAGATATTAATTAATGTTAGATAAATGTAAATGTCATGTGTTAAGACATAAGATTTTGTATAGATGTCCAAAAATGCTGTTGAAACTATGATGTTTTGAGTTGTATTAATGGAAAAACAATTAAAACATAATAAAAAAAACATGTGCAAGGAGAGCTATTCCAAAGTCTTGGGGCTCAGAAATGTCTCTGGCTCAAATTTTCACATGGAAGGAACACATAGTATTTTTTCCCAGGTTGCCTAAATGGGGAATAGCAGATTCTATTCAAAGGAGAATTTCATTAAGATATGAGTCATGTAGGACCATTTATTTAAACCAGCATCTTAAATAGTATTTGTCAGAGTATATTCATGAACTGGGATAGAGCTCGGCAACAAGGTCAGCCAATGAACAGGCATAGCAACTAAGTCAGCCAATAAGGACTGTTTTGGAAACAGAAACTAGAAGTAGCCTAGGCGTGGCCCTATATTAAGCTCTGCAACTCTGAAGCTATGTTGAGCTCTGAGTCTGTCTATTAAAAAATGAAACTGCTTCTCTCCTCTGCTGTGTATAATGCTTGCCTGCTAAACTAAAGTGAAACATGTAGGTTTCTGAGCTTCTGAGTTGCTGCTGAAGTTACTTGCAACATATTTCTGTTTGAGTTTGCTCCATATTGGAGAAATCTACAATTGGTTTGTAAAATTTACTTATTATGTTTATAAAGACGTTAAATGACGCATCAGCCATCTGTGTTTATTTTTCAGTAGCTGAATTCATGCTGCAAAAACTCTGAATAGGTTATGGGCCCAGAAGGCCAGAAAAAGACTGAATTGTAATTAAAGCTGAGAGACTGCCTGTTTTAAAAGTAAGAAACAAGGCAAGAGGCTTTGCGGGATAGCTGAAAAAATTAAAGAAAGCTCTCTACCCCTTTTGGGTCAGAAGAACTATATTATTTGGGCTACAAAGATGGAATGTTTGGAATCAAAGATGGAAGAGTTTTGGAATAATCCGCATGCACCATTGAATGCTGCAGATCAGAAGCTGAATGACAGAGCATTTGCTTATATCATCTTAAGTTTAGAAGATGATCAGTTTATCAATGTAACTGATAAAGACTGCAAAGGAAGTCTGGAATAAATTGAGGACTGTTCATGTGAGTGTATCTGCATGCAACGTCGTACAATTATCAAGAAAGTTATATAGAGCTCGTTTGCAGCCAGGAGATTCAGTGGAACAGCATTTTGTTCATATTCAAACTTTGTTTGTAGAATTAGAACAACGTGGGATGAGGATTCCTGAATCTCAGAAAGTGCTCTTAGTTTTGAACAGCCTAGATGAAATGTGGGACATTGTGTCTGCAGTGTTTGAATGCAAACCAGAGACAAAATTGAGTTTGGAAACTCTGAAAGCGTGTCTGATACCTGAAGAGCAGAAACAGTCAGAAGGCGGAGGAAAAATTCCTGAGGAGGGGGCTCAAGGAGCAGAATGGAAATTTCCATAGCCAGGCTATCTACAGAGAGCAGCACAGAGATAAGAGTCTTGGAGTTTCCAGAGACCAGGAGAACAGCAGTAGAAGATACCAGACTACAGCTAAGCAGAAAGCTCAACAAGAGAAACGATGTTCCATCTGTGATGACACTATTCATTTAAAGAAGGACTGCTTGCAAGACAGAAGAAGTTTGCAAGGACAGGTTGATGGAAAGATTGCTGTTGCAAAAGCCTGCAACAGTAATAGAAGAAATCAATGGCTGAACGACAGTGGGACTAGCCAAACTATTATTAATAATGCTAAATTGTTTTACATGATGGATGCAGCTGCAGGGGACACAATAGCCTTGGTAAATGGCAAGAAGGCTAAAATCATTGGAAGAGGCAGTGTGCAAATTTCATATTTGAAACAAGGTTTAATAATGTTTTACGTGTGCCAGAAATGGAACTAATTTTCTGATTGTCTCTAGTTTAGGCAAGCAAGGATTTGAGACCACATTTGTAAATGGGCAGTGTCTTATAAAGAAAAAAGGGATTGTCTGTGCAAAGGGCATAAAACATGACAACATTTATGCATTACAGGGACAAAAAGTATTCATCTTTTGCACAGAAAGTTTGGTCGTTCCAGCTTCCAAGTTGTTCAAAAGATGAACCAGTATGCAGAAAGATTGCATGTAAAGGGATGTAAGGCATATTTGGATTGTGCAGTATGCAAAGCATAAAAGTCCAAGGCGTTCCCAGCAAGCAAGAGTAGCACAAGGCAGACAACAAGAGCTCTAGAGCTGGTACATGCAGATTTGGTGGGCCCAATGCAAGCCAGTTTGGGAGGAGCTAAGTATGCGCTGGTCATTGTAGATGACTGTAGTAGATTTGGGCTCTGCTATTTACTGAAGAGTAAAACAGAGGTGCTACAGAAATTTAAGCAGTGGGTAAGCTTTGTAGAAAGAAGGTATAAACAACACGTAAGTCAGTTGCAAACTGACAGAGGTTCAGAATTCATGTCAACAAGTTTTCAACAGTGGTTGGCACAGTTAGGAATAAAACACAGACGCACAAATCCTTACACAGCAGCTAAGAATGGTGTTGCTGAGAGACGGAATGGAGACTTGCAAACCAGGAAGGACTCACTGCTAGAGGATTCTGGTCTAGGCAGGTCATATTGGGGTGAAGCCATATTGACTGCTAATTATTTAGTTAATAGGTTGTGGAGTTCCTCCATTAATGATGCTCCATATGCAGTCCTATATGGGAGAAAATCATCTCTAGCACAATTAAGGGTGTTTGGAAGCAATGCATGGATACATATTCCAAAAGCAATCAGAATAAAGGGGCAGCCAAAGGCTAGAAAGCTCAGGTTTGTGGGCTATGAGCCAGGTTCAAAAAGTTATTGCTTTAGTAATGGGAGCAAAACAATAATGTTTTCAAGGTCTGCAAACTTTGCAGAGCAAAATTGGTACAGAATTGATGGAAATTTGTGGAATGATTCACTTAGTGATGGTGCTCCACTTACTGACGGTAACTCATTTAATGATGGTAACTCACTTAGTGATGATGTCGGCATCCAGGGAGGAGAAGCTGAACAAGATATGAAGCAAGAGAGGGTTGACACACAGGAGCAGTCAGTGCCCTGCAGGTCAGAGTGATGGAACAAGGGGATTCCACCTGACAGGTATTCTGCTAGTGAAGTTAAATGTATAATGTATGGTATGAGCCAAGGAACTACAAAGAAGTATTGGCATTACCTCAAATTAGACAAGTAAAGTGGAAAGAAGCCATGGACAAGGAAATGAAATCCATGGGAGAACATGAAGTGTTCATATCTATGAGTTTGCCACAGGGTAGCAAAGCCGTAGGATGTAAGTGGGTATACAAGAAATAGGTGTTACCTAATAATGAAGTACAATATAAAGCAAGGTTAGTGGCACAGAGGTTTTCACAAATGAAAAATGTGCATTATGATGAAGTATTCACACCAACCGTAAAGAGTAAGAGCATCAGGCTGGCACTAGTGTTGGCAGCAGCACACGGCATAAAATCTGGCATTTTGACATAACCACTGCATTTCTCAATGCAGAATTAGAAGAAGAAATTTACATGGTTCAAGCACCAGGATATGAAAGTAAAAAGCCTAACACATTATATAAATTGAAAAAGGCCATTTATGGGCTGAAGCAGTCAGCCAGGAATTGGAATATATGTCTAGATAAGGCATTGAAAGATCTTGGGTTCAAGAGTTGCAAGGCTGATGGTTGCATATACACTGAAAAGTTAAAAGGTGGGAACCAAAGCAATTGCATTGGATAAGTATAAAAAGGAATTATCAGGTATTTGGAGGGAACTGTGAATGTGGGTCTTCAGGTATCTGAAGAATATTAAAGATAATTGAATTTATGTCTATTCCAGTTATGAAGGGAGGAGTGTCAGAGTATATTCATGAACTGGAATAGAGCTTGGTAACAAGGTCAGCCAATGAACAGGTATAGCAACTAAGTCAGCCAATGAGGACTGTTTTGGAAACTGAAACTAGAATAGCCTAGACGTGGCTCTATATTAAGCTTTGCAGCTCTGAAGCTATGTTGAGCTTTACCTGGTCTCTGGAACTGCGCCTTTCAGGAGCCCCTCTGAGGTGCAGGCTGCCGCTGGTGGTATAGAGTGGGATGGCTGGCATGGCAAACCCTTGCTAGGTGATCCTTGTGGTCAAATCTTTTAAAAATGGCATCCTTGAATCTACATGCTGTTCTGGGGTGCCCGCACGCTTGGCCCAAAAGGACTGCCTATCTTCTGTCTCAGAGTTTCCCTTCTTCTTCTTGAAATGAAGGCGATGGACTTTGTCATCCTCATCAGATGACTCTCCGCACTCTGGGCTTTCTTGATGCACTGTGACAGCTCCGCGCAAAAAATGTGGGCTGCTCAATTTCTAGATAGTAGCCATTGACTTGTTTGATGATTCAGTTGCTCTGGCCTCATCTAGCGCTGTCTGCAGTGTGAGATTAGGCTTTGCTAACTATCACCTCTGTAGATTGATGTCTCTCAACCCAAGACAAGTCTCTTGTGTCGTGTCATCCAGATCTCTGAATTCACAGTATGCCGCGACTTTTCTTAGTGCTGCGATGTATTGTCTCACCTTCTTCTTGGTTTCTGCAGTTAAATTCATGTTGTCTCACAATTGTTGACAGCATGGGTGCATAGTGCATTTGGAGCCTGTTCTGGAGCATTGTCCATGGTATCGTCTGCACAGCCACTGGTTCTGATACCAGCTGAGCCATATCAAAGATTTCTGGTCCACAGTAGCTTAGGAAGAGCGCCCTTTTCCTATTGTCTGACAGACTCAAAAGATCATTTGCTTCCATGAAGCATTCAAATCAAACCATGTAGGTTCTCCAGTTCTCTGTGGCTGGGTTGAACCGGGCTGGGAAGCCGATGCAGTTCCTTGACTTTCTGTGATGATGGTGCCTTTGCAGATGTCCAGCTTCAGTTCAGCTCCATCTGGATCTCGATCTCAATCAGCTCCTTTATTCTTTGTCCTTTATTCCTTTTCAGAATCCGACCTTTGTCGCCAGTGTTAAATTGGAGTTGATTGAAGAAGCAGGACACAAAGACTAGTGACTACAGCTCTTTACTGAATAGATCAGTACAACCCAGTGACTTGCCTGTCTGACAGCTCTCCCTTTTAAAGGGAGCTGTTGGACAGCTCCACCAATGAGATTAAACCAACCTTACCACAGAACTGGCAGACCAATGAATTTAAACTATTATTTCCCACTGGAAAAGGCAGACTGGAGTGAAGCCTTTGTTCCTTGGCTTCACTCTTCATTACAATATTGAACACACCCGGGCCCTGAAGACACAGTATACGTGCAGATGGTTCCCCTTGCCTCCGGTACTTGCAGAGTCAGGGATTCAGAGTCATGGGAAGTCACCAGGAAAGACCCAAGATACCTAGTTGTCCGATAACACGCAGTGTCTTTAGAGAAACACACAAAAGAACATCTTTAGGTATGTCTAGAAATTTCTACTTCCTCTTATCTATGGTGCACCAGCTTTCTGGGTAACTTCCCAATCTAATGTGTGCCAGCTTTGCTAGATGGTTTGCTTATATAATCAAAAGTATAAATATAAGGATTTCTTGTCATTTGGGGTTTCCTTTCTTTAAAAGGGGCCCATCTTTGTTCAGCTGAATAAATATGTAATTTTAAAGGCAATCTCTGGTTCTTTTGTGTATTTTTAGCAAGCCATACTCAAATCCAGCAAACACCTTGGGGAAAATACAGCCTACGTTAGAAGCAAATGTTAGAACTATAGGGAGAGAGGTTTTAGACAAACAATATTTCTGTCCTGCAATGATTCAATTTCAGTCTGTTTATTTTTTTCTATGAAAAGTTCATTTTTTGTTCTATTAGCTTTGAAATGAATTCTTATGTAATATGTAATATGTCATTTTTTGTTCTATTAGCTTTGAAATGAATTCTTATGTAATATGTTAGATCAACTTTACTGGAACCAATTTTCAAAGAGGGAAAAACTATTAAGTATTCTTCAAATTAGCAGGAAAAGGAAACTAGGCTGCCAAACAACATATACAGGTAATCCTCAAGTTATGAATGTAATAAAACCTGTCCATTCCATTCATAACCCAATGATTTATGGGAGTTAATCTCATACTTTGAACAGAATCACTCCCTCCTTTTCCCCACGCATTCACTAATCGAATGTGAGGCTCGTTAAGTGCACATGATGTATTTCAGGATGGGGAAGGCCGTGCGGGGGCTAGTGATGGAACAGGCCACCTGCCTAAGACCACCCAAGCCCTCACCGACCCACTGAAATATCTCATGCTCCCCACAATTGCTTTTCCCCTGATGCAATCTGCCATACCAGGTCACTTAACTTGTGAAGATCTAGCAAGCAGTCTCCTTTCCATCCTTTCAACCTTTGTGCCCCTCCAATGCTCCATTTGGGACTCCGCAGGCTTTGCCCGGCATATTCCTGGCTTAAATGGAGCTTCTGAGGGATGGATCCACCCCTCAGAAGCTCCATTTGGGCTTCCAGAGGACTCACCTAGTACGATGCCAGCTGAAATGGAGCTTCTGAAGAGGAATCTCCCCTCAGAAGCTCTATTTTGGCAGCAACATGCAGGACAAATGTTGTAGAGCCTTTGCGGTTGTTTGTAAGGGCAAACAACTCCTGTCATGCTGCAAGAATCATAGTTTTGGGACTTGTTCCTAAACACTAGGGTGTGCTTATCACATAACTTTGAATGTTTGCTAAGGGAACACTCGTAACCTGGGGATTATCTGTACTAATGGACACCTTCAAAGCTGACATTAGCCAGAGCATAGAACAACTCATAGTAGTGCAAGATTGGAAGATATGGAGAAACCTGGCCCATAGAATCACCAAGACTTGGACACAACTGAATGGATAACATCACCATCATCATCATCACGATGTTTTCAATTTACCAAACTGATTATGTAATACAGCAATATTTCCCATTATTTTCAGTCCTCTTTATTTAACTGTTTTCAATCTTCATTCAATATCATTGAAAAAGAATGACTAGGGAGTACAATCAAGAAAATAGTTTCACATTATTATCAAGAATAACCATCCCTGTTAGTAATTTTAACATGTAACAACAGCAAGAAAACTGAGAGCAAGAAAAATATATGAACAGATGAAGAAGGTACCAAACCAAGTGAAGCAGAAAATAATTTTAAGGCACAGATGCTGCTTTGAATTATTCAAGGTTAGGGTCTAAAAATAAATAGATGCTACAAACTATGTCCTCAGATACTCAAAATTTACCAAAGTTACTAACATTGAGTAATTGCAGTCACATACCATTAGATCCATAGTTTATCATGCAAGGAGAAAATTTATACAAATCAATAGGAATTGATTTACTAATTTCAAAAAGTGTACTCTTATGTACATGTATAGCTCCAATTTAAATTATTTATCATTACATTTAAGACAAATCAATTAAAGACAATAACATTAGAAGCAATTCTGATCAGATGTATGTATATATTATACTATCACATTTATGTGTTTGTGAGCAGCTTATAATAAAACAAATTATAAAAAAGCAAGTAAAAATAAAACACAAAGCAGTCAGACATAACTTAATCAATCATCCATACAGGAGATGGGCTCTATCCCATATTTATGTCCCTACGCCAAGATTTCAAGGCATTATGAAAGGCCAACAGTATAAGGCGAATCTAATTTCAGAAGGGATGATGTTCCAAAAGCCACATTAGAAAAGACATTTCTTCTGAGCCCCACTAGCTGACACTCCGTAGCTGGAGTAATCTGCCAGATTGATTAGTATGGGTAGAAACAATTAGAGAGAGACAGTCTTATCCAGGGGTGGGTTTCTATCGGTTCTGTCTACCTCTGTAGAACCGGTTGCTCCAAAGAGCAGCAGACATAGGACCGGTTCTATGTCTGCTGCTGTTGTGGCCCCCTCACCTGCCCGGGCTCTTACCTGACCTTTATTTCCTGCTTTTTCAACTGCAGCTGCTTTGCATGACACAGCTGCAGTTGAAAAATCTGGAAAAAAGGGCTTTTCCAACCGCTGCGTACTTGCATGCAGCGCTGCTCAGCTGTCCGGGCAGTTCAGCAGGTTGTAAATTACACTTGCGTGACTCGTGCATGCACACATGATGCTAATAAACAGAACTGGTAGTTATACCAGTCGGATCCCATCCCTGGTTTTATCAGTAAGTAACACCTTAAGGAAGATCCTATACTAGTTTTTATTGCCACAAGGCTTAAATTTTATTGCTTGAATTCTTTTTTTAAAGAATATCTATTTTTTATTGTGTACATATAAATCAGAGGTGGTATTCAGCAGGTTCTGACCAGTTCTGGAGAACAAGTAGCGGAAATTTTGAGTAGTTTGGAGAACTGGCAAATACCACCTCTGACTGGAGATTTTACAGTATCCTTCCCCTGCCATGCCCAACAAGCCAGGCCCACAGAACCAGTAGTAAAAAAATTTGAATCTCACCACTGATATAAATATATTGAATACAGTGCAATTGGCCATGGCATTCCAACTGCCATAAAACAGAAGTCAGAATAATATATATGCAAATTTATATATGCAATTTCTGATCATCATATATCAATTCCTCTATAATTCTAATACTTACATTCCTCTATCAATAATACAAATAGCTTGAATTCTTAGCTACATGTTAATTTAAAAAAAAATCAGTTTATTGCATGTTTTCAAGTGGGTTTATCTGTCTACTTAACATCTGCAATGTTAACCTTAATGTTTTTTCAAACTTTGCCTGCAAGCTATCTATCCACCCCCATTCCACCTATCCATCTCTTATCCTCCAATAGCGCCTTTCCTGTGGAGATCATCCACAAAAGGTGATCTTGGCATGTCTTCCAATCCTGCACAGACGACTCTGCAACCTTTGGAAACAGAGCACACTGACCAGGGGTGGGATTCTACTGGTTCGGATCAGTTCTATAGAACCAGTAGTTATGATTCTCTGCAGTTCAGAGAACTGAAAAATCATGCCCCAGGCTGGCCCTGCCCCTCTCTGCCCTCCCCTCCCCTCCCCTCCTCACCCAGTCAGTCCTTATCACACATGAGCGACATCGTGCGCATGCACAACTTCCCTGACTGCATTCTCCCCTGCCTAGTCCCTCCTTAAGGTATTTCTTTTTTTTCCCTCTCCAGACTATCAACTGTTCCAATGATCAGCTGTGCCAGGATCCCCCTCGCTGTCTTACTGCTTCACCCAGGAAGCTTCCCTGAGGCCCAGGAGACAAAAATGGGGGGGTTGTTCCTGCAAAAAGAAGCCATGCCCACCCAGTCACATGGCCACGCCCAACTGGCCACACTCACCTAACCACGTTTACAGAATCGGTTGTTAAAAAAAAATTGAATCCCACCCCTGACATTGACCCAGATACTGCCATCAGAGGAGATCCTCCATCCATTCTAACCAGGGAATTGGTAGAAAGACATCACAGCAACCAGAACAGAGCAGACCTTCCCAAGCCTGACTCACTGGCCTTACCACAAAACCTAATGCCATTCACCAAGCCTTATGCCATTCAGCAGATTTGAAAGTAGAAGACCCTAAGATGGATCAGTGAAGACTAAAAGATTCTCTTTAATCCCCAGAAGATAGCTGGAAAGACTTTGAGGGGGTAGAAACTCACTGTAAGGTTTTCTTTCTTGCCTCATTTATGTTGTAATCAGTTAAATGGATTCATGGAGGGATGGGATTTGGAAGTGGTTAGCACAGCAAGCCCAGGGCTGGGTTTCAAAAATTTTAGCAATGGGTTCTCTGCCTGGTTGCTGGGTGGGAGTGGCCAAGGTGGGTGTGGCCTAGTTGGCCTCCTGCATCATGGCAAGGGAGCATTTTTTGTCTCCCTGGAATCTGGAGGCTTTCTTCAAACCTCTGGGAGGGCGAAAATGGCCTCCCCAGGCACCGGAGGCTCTCTGGAAGCCAGAAATGGGCCTGTTTCCAGCCTTCCCAAACTTTTGGGAGGCCTGTTTTTCACCCTCCCCAAGCCTCCATGCATGCCCTACTCTTACCTGCATCCAAAACGGGCTGCTTGGGGACTCCTGGGCAGGGCAGGGTGGTGTGGCCAGCCAGGAATAGGATTTGGTAGTTCCCCAACTGTGCAGAAACAAATTATGCTGCCCAGCTGCCCAATAAAGCAGAATATGTCGCACTGGTGGTCTCACTAGTAGGTGTCCCATGGCTCATTGTGTTCAATTTCAACAATATTAATAGCCTGGATTGATTAAGGACAAATATATCAGTCCTTCTTGGATTATGAATGTCTTATTCTCATCCTGGTATTATTATTACTATTACTATTATTTATCTTCTAATTGTATATAAAACACTGTGGGTTACAAAAAAGGAGGATTGAAGTAGGATTGGATCTGAAAGATATGTTATTTATTTCTTCTATACCTACCAGTTAAGTGAGATTGGGGTACTGGATACTGGATATACTACTATATGTGTTAAAAGGTGATTGGAGGTGTTGGATACTAAAAAATCTGAGGTAAAATTGTTGACCATGACAAGCACTACAAACTTATGAAAGATAGGGATAGGGAGGAAACCTGCCTTCATATCATCATTGGACACCTCAAGCCCATCTAATCAGAGGTTATTAGGAGGCATATTACAAATGGAGAGATCAAACTCATTTATGGAATTGCAGGTTATGCTCCAATTGAGAAAAAAAATGTATAAGTAAATTGCAAGATAAAGATTGAATTCTACATTACCAAATTGAGGAAAAAAAGAATATAATCCAGGACTTTTATAGGAAATTATATGATGATGATGAGAAAATATTACAATATCTGGAAAAAGCTAATTTTCCTAAAGTTCCAAAAACAATGAAATCTATGCTGAATGAAAGGATAACAATAACAGAACTAGCAGAGGCAATCAAAAAACAAAAATAATAATAATAAAACACCTGGCCCAGATAGACTACTGGCAGAAATATATAAAGAGCTACAAGACATTTTGGGCCAATCATTATTAGAGGTATACTATACAGTCTTACCTGATGTGAAGATACCACCATCATGGGTGAAGGCTAATATCATTTTGATACCCAAAGAGCACTCAGACTTAATGCAAATAAAGAACTACAGACCCATAACCCCACTGAATGCCGACTATAAAACAGTCGCCTCAATAGGAGCAGAAAGACTGAAGAGATTTTTTGAAGTTTATACATCCTGACCAGAATGGTTTTCTACCCAAAAGGCAGAGAAGAAACAATATGAGTGTATTAATAGATACACTGGAATACTATGAAACACATAATGAAAAGCAATAGGAATTGGTGTCTGACAATGTGAACTGGCAATTCATGTTATACCAACTAAGATATACTTGGACTGGAGATAAATTTATAAACATGTTCAAAGCAATTTATACAAATCAGAATGCTAAAGTGATTGTGAATGGTGAAGTCACTGAAAATTTTTCAATACGAAAAGGTACAAGGCAAGGCTGTCCATTATCTCCATTGTTATTTATCTTAACACTGAAAGTACTAACTAGAAATATCGGGCAAGATAAGCAAATCAAAGGAATGGAAATCAAAAGAGAAAACTACAAACTACAAGCATTCACCGATTATTTAGTTTTCATCTTAGAAGAGTCATTAGAATTAGGTCTGAGGCTCATAGAGAAATTGCTGGATTAAAAATAAATAAGGAAAAAAGCCAAAATGACAGTTAAAAATCTTACAAATAAACAGAGGGATGAATTAATACAGAAAATAGATATCCAGAAAGTGAAAAAAGTGAAATATTTAGGAATCTACCTAACAGCAAGAGATACAACAATTAAAGAGGACAATTATACAAAATTAATGCATCAAATTAAGCTGGATCTGGAGAGATGGAAAAGCTTGCAACTTACTATGATGGGTAGCATAGCCACAATAAAGATGACCATACTGCTGAAGATACTTCTTCTATTCCAAACAATTCTAATAAAACTAGAAAAAAATATTTTGATGAGTTGAATAAAATAATGTTGAAATGCATTTGGCAAAGAAAAAAACAGAGAATAAAACTGAAACTATTGTAAAAGTCAAAAGGGAATGGAGGTTTTGGGCTACCAGACTGGGAATTGTTTTACTAAGCAGATGCATTCATGTGGGTGAAAGAGTGGATAACTTTGAGGCATAAAATACTATTATTATTGGAGGGTCATGACCTTCAACTAGGGTGGCATGCATTTTTCTGGTACGGAAGAAATACGGCACATAGATCTTTCCAAAGACACTATGTAAGGAATGCACTGTTATCAGTGTAGGATAAAATTAAACAACAAAACTATAGCGTAATACCAGTCTGGCTCTCCACTTTAGAAGCATTGATATATCCAAATGTTATAAATATGGAAACAATTGTTTCTTATAAAAATATACTAAATGAGAATGGTGAATTGAAAACTAGATTAGAACTAGTTTTGGGGTTCTGCAGATTCTGACCAGTTCTGGAGAACTGGTAGCGGAAATTTTGAGTAGTTTGGAGAACCGACAAATACCACCTCTGACTGGCCCCACCCTCATCTATTCTCTGCCTCCTGAGTCCAAGCTGATTGCCTGGGTCTTCGTTTGTTGCCCTTCACAGGAGAACAGAGCTGGAAAGCTGGTTAGTGGGATGGGGAGGGAATGCGGATTTTGCAGTATCCTTCTCCTGGAGTGAGGTGGGAATGGAAATTTTACAGTATCCTTCCCCTGCTACGCCCACCAAGCCATGCCCACAGAACCAGTAGTAAAAATTTTTTTAATCCCACTACTGGGTGGAATTAGAGTGGTGGTATCTGCAGATACAATCATGTTATGTGAAAGATGTGAAAACATAGGGTTTTTATAGAGAACTAACAACATTGGATAAGATATTAGTGGGGATATGACAAATTGATAAAGGTATTATACAATTACTTATTAAATTATAAAATGGAAGAAGAACAAGTTAAAGAGACAATGATACTATGGGCCAAAAATTTTGGACGTAATACAGATTTGGATAAATGGCAAAAGCTTTGGGATAGCAACCAGAAATTGACATTGGCCACATCGTATAAGGAAAATCTCAATAAGATGTTCTATAGGTGGCATCTGCCCCTGGCAAGATTAGCTAAAATGTTAGCTAAAAGATACTAGAATATGTGGAAATGGACAGACTAACGCTAAAAATAAAAGATAAAGGAGATACAAAATAGTATTCAACATGGAATAGGTTCTATCAATGGTTAGAAACACTAGAAGCTGCAATGCAAAAGAATCAGGTTAGGTGGACATGGAAAGAGATGTTTTTAATATTGATATACGAATTTTATTAGAATGATAGATAAATTGACATATTAGAATATGATGATCAAAACTAGTGTTTAAAATAGTATATATGTTATTCTGTTTCCACTTTTGCTTTATGGCAATTGGAATGCCAGGACAATTACACTGTATTCAATATATTTATATGTAAACAATAAAAATATATCTAAAAAAAGATTCAGAGATTAGGAGACTAGCAAATTGATAATAAGCCATTTTGAATTATGACAGCAGTAGCAATAGCACTTAGATATACATACTGCTTCATGGTGTTTTATAGATCTCTCTAAGCAGTTTACAGAGTCAGCGTTATTGCCCCCAAAAATTTGGGTCCCATTTTATAGACCTCAAAAGGATGGAAAGCTGATTCAACCTTGAGCCCCTCAGAATCGAATTCCTGGAGTTAGACTGCTGTACTGCATTCCAATCAGTGCACCACCACAGCTCTCTTTTTGAACTATGATGTAGTATGTTTCACAGTGAATGCTGAGTCATAGGTACATAGGTACCATAGGAACACTGTACTACCAGGAAAATAAAAATTCATATACAAACAAAATGGCTATATTACTAATTTGCATCCTACTTTTATTTTTTACAGTAAATCAATGAAATGTATTTATTGTATTGGTAAACAATATTGCTTTCTAGACAAAGCCTATGGATAGGCATATCAGAATTCTAATAAACTTGCCATGTGATGAATTAATGTATAGTATGATAGCAATCATTTCCTTTTAAATGGCCTCTTTTGTTAGATAAATAGACAGACAGAGGGAGACAATGCTAACATGGCAATGTAAGAGAGAAGCTTGTTACTTCTTGAAAGCAAAAATACAAATTATACAGGATTTAACTTTATTAAATCTCCTTTTCCTAGTTTACTATTTTCTTCAAGTATATTTAGATAGGGATTTTTTCTCTCTAGGAGAGTTGTTCATAATTTTACATACTATGAAACTCAATATTTTTAAAGGAACAAAAACTTTTAAAACAACCATTTGTTCCCTTACTAACTAGTAATTAAACTTATATTTATATTTTAAAATTTCATTTCCATTCTGGTTGGAATTGGGTGTAGATAGATAGATAGATAGATAGATAGATAGATAGATAGATAGATAGATAGATAGTACTAAGCAGGAACAGGATTAATTTTACATCCAGTTTGGCAAACTGGTAGTTCCGCCATCCAGGGGCTGTCCAAGGTCCTGAGCCCCGAATGCCAACCTGCCTACTGGGCTGCATGAAGACTCAGAGAAGATGGAGGAGAAAGTGATGGTTGAAGAGGGAGCCATGGGGTCCCTCGTCAAGACCCTCTACTTTTCTTCTGAAGGCATGGCGTGAGCAATCAAAGCTGCCGAGGTGGAATGGCGGCAAGGTGCTTGGCTCAAGGAGCCAGAGTCCTAGCAGCTCAGTCAGGCTGTCCCAACTCTGGAGGTTGGAACTAAGATGAGGCCACCTGAGTACCAACCCGGGACCAGTCCAATGAGGACAACCCGAGGTTCTGAGTGGAGAGAGCAGAGACCTTTGGGGCCTGACAATTCCCAGGATTGGAGCATGCTACCTTCCTCGCATAACCAATCGTTGACAGGTCCCCTGGAGCAGTTAGAAAGTATCAAGGTGGGCAGTTATGTCCCACAAGACCAGGTTGGCTAGCCCAGGTAGATTCTGACTCAACCTATGTTCACCTTCCTGGATCAGTAAGTGGCTAAAGTGCGATGACAGAATCCTTCTACTCAGCCAGAGATGACAGAAGAATCTGCCTTATACAGTTGGCTCAACCTGCCAGAGATGAACAGCAGCTGTAGCCAGGACTCAGAGATCTGCAATGGTCAGCCACCACCACCCTCACCAACCAGCTTTCATGCTATCGCCAGCAGAGTATATCTTTTTATCCTGGCCAGGGGTGGGTTTAGTATCAGTTGATGTCAGCACCAGTCATACCACCAGCTCTGGCCCCGCAACCAGCTCTGGCCCCGCAACCAGCTCTGGCCCCGCAGCCAGCTCCAGTGCAACAGCCGGTCCCTTCCCACCACTGGCTGTTCTGGCCACACCTCCTCCAGCATAGCCAGCCCTTCCAGCTGCAGTACCTCCACCAAGATTTAGAACAACCTTTGATGAAAACCCAGAGAAGTTGGCATACTTCCTCAACTGAGTTTGGGCATACATCAACCGGCATGGGGACCAGTGCCAGTCTAACCATGACCTGATCTCAGCAATTGGTGATGGGATGAAGGATGGTGAAGCGGTGGAGTGGATAGCCCAACTACATGATGAAGGAGCTACTGAGTTAGATGATGCTGATGAATTTGTCCAGCTGCTTCAGGCCAGATTTGTAGATATAGCCTGCAAGAATGAGAATGAAGCCTTCATTAAAACTATGAAGCAGGGGGAATCACCCCCCTAAGGAATTTGTCTGGGGGTTTGATCTTGGCCTCCCACAGCAGCCAGAAGAAGGGGGATCCCATGGAAGCCATTGGACATGAGCAGATCTGCCCAACAATCAGTAGATTTTCCCCCTCCTGCAAAGGAAGGCAAGGAGCCTCCAGCCAAAGAAACCCACTTAGAGATTGCTAGCAGGGATGACAATCAGATGGTGAGTGGAGCCATTCGCCTTTTCACTGTTAAAGTCGGACTAGTAATTCCAGAGACCAGGGGACAAGGGAAAGAAGAAGCAGTGATAGATACAGGCTGCACCAGGTGCCTAATCAGGTTCTCCATTGTTGAACAGTTAGGAATTAAAACAAAACCACTGGTCTGGCCAATCCACTTCAAGCAAGTAGATGGGACACTGATAGGCGGAGCCCCTGCTACCCAAGTCACTGAACCAGTTAGGATGGATATGTGGTGCACCAAGAACTTATACGATTTGTGGTAGCTCCAAAAATGACTGAACTTATTATATTGGAGCTAGCCTGGCTGAACAAGTGAGCCCCAACAATCAAATAAGAAGATGACTACAGAAAAATTAGAATAGGCATTGGCCCCTTGCCACCAATCCCTCCGGAGAGCTGCCAACCATCGACTAGCCCCAAGCCATTGAAAATAGCAGCAACTGCCACTGCGATGCTGCCTGATTGGATTCCAGTTCCCCAAAGAATACCAAGACCTGACCACCATCTTTAGTGAAGAGGACTGAAATGTTCTCCCCACCACCACCGCCCAACTGACTGCACAATTGAAATTAAACCAGGAGCTAAACTACCAAAGCCTAAAATGTACTCTATGACCCCAAAAGAAATGACTGAGTTCAGAGTACACTGATGCCAATTTAGCCAGAGGGTTCATCCAACCTGCAAAATCCAAGGTAGCTGCCTCAGTACTATTCAAAGAAAAAAAAAAGATGGGGGGATGAGATTATGTGTGGATTTTCATGGGATCAATGCTGTGTGTATGCGGAACACCTACCCCCTCCCCCTCATGAAAGACATATTGAATCACTTGTCAAAAGACAAAATATTTATTAAACTAGAGTTGAGGGAACCGTATAGGAGGGGGATGAGTGGAAAACTGCCCACTTGGCAGCTTCCAATTCTGAGTCATGCCTTTTGGGCTACAAGGAGCCCCTGCAGTCTTTATGCAACTAATTAACAAAGTACTGCATGAGCACTTATATAATGGGGTCCTGGTTTATTTGAATGACATTCTCATCTTCAGCAAAATGCTAGAAGAGCACATTAAACTGGTGAGTCAGGTATTGGAAAAACAGCTGTAAAACTCTATGCAAAGCTGTCCAAATGCGAGTTCCATAAGACCTCACTAGACTACCTGGGCTAGTGAGTGTCAAATGAAGGGATCAAAATGGATCCAGGGAAAGTGAGAGCCATGCTAGACTGGCAGCCACATCGCACACGCAAACAGCTCCAAAGCTTCCTTGGGTTTGCCAACTTCTACAGACAATTTATTCCTGTGTTCACAGAGGTAGCTCTTCCCTTAACAGAGTTGCTAAAAATAGCACCCCTCCCATGAAACCACATCCAACTCAGCCATTAGCTTGGATGATGGACTGTCAAAAAGAAATTGAAATGCCCGTTTGCAGAAGAACCTGAATTTCTTTTTTTTAAAAAAAACAAATTTTATTAATTTTACAATTAAAAAAAAACAAATCTACAACATATACACAAATAATAAAACCAAAAAAAGCAAGAAAGAGAGAAAGAAACGTGAAAAGAAAGGAAAAGGGAAGAAAAAGAAGGGAGGGTGAACATTTAAAAACATTTTCCTTTTCGACAGTTTGTAAGATCTTTTCTTCTTAAATTGTATCATATACGCACATCTTATCCATATCTATATTTGGATTACATTCAAATAAGTTTATCCCATTCTTTTTTTATATATATCTTATAATACACGATCTATCTTTGGTCTAACCATTTGTACCAGGAATTCCAGTTGTTGTAATATATTGAAGACTCTTTGTTCTTTAGGGCTAGGGTTAGTTTGTCCATTTCTGCACAATCTGAAATTTTCTGGATGATCATCTGATCTGTAGGTATGTGAGGTAGTTTCCAGCACTGAGCAAATGCTAGCCTGGCCGCTGTTAAGATATGTATTATTATATACTTCATCTTTTTTGGTAATTGTTTGTCAAAAATCCCTAATAGGAAGGACTCTGGTTTATATTCAATTTGTTCTTTGGTTATTTCCTCTAGCCATTTTCTAACTCTTTGCCAGTATATCTGGGTTTCCTTACATGACCACCACATGTGGAAAAAGGTTCCGTCTATACTTTTACATTTCCAACATTTTGGACTCGTGTTGGGGTGCATCTTCGCCAACCTCGAGGGGAAAGGTGGCATCTGTAAAACATTTTGTATGTGTTTTCTTTATAAGCTGCCGATTTTGTGATCTTGTTGTTTCTGTTCCAAGTCCTTTCCCATTCTGTTAATGTAATACTCCGTCCGACATTCCTGCTCCAAGCTATCATATTTCCTTTGACTATCTCTTGTTCTAGTTCTACTTCCAGTAAGTATTTGTAAAATTTAGTTATATTTTTTTGTTTGATCCTAATAAAATTTTATCTAAGAACTGGAGTTTGTTATAAATTCAGAAATCTTTATTATCTTGTTTATATCTACTATGGATTTGGAGATATACCCACTGATCAATTTTAAATCCTCGCTCTTGTAATTCTTGTCATGTTTTCAGTTTTCCTTGTGAATCTAATAAGTCTTTGTATTTGATCATTTTTGTGATGTCCAAATTGTTGGGATGAACCACTGCCTCCATTGTTGATAGCCAAATAGGTACTTTTAAATAGTGTTTTTTCCGTACTTTTTTCCAATTGATTAATAGTGAATCTCTAATTAGGTGTCTATGAAAATATGACTGATTGGGTTTCCCACTTCCCATAAGAAGGCATGCCAACCTCTCTGCAAATCGTGGCCTTCTAATAATAGTGTTCTTTTGTTAAGTAAGTTCACCCAATCTTTTAGCCATAATAAAGTAGCTGCCGTATAATATAGTTCCCAGTTTGGAAGTGCTAATCCCCTCTGCTCTTCAGATCCTGTAATGCCTTTATGTTAATTCTAGCTTTCTTTCCTTGCCAGATGAATTTGAGTGTTATCTTATTTAGTTCTTCAAAAAAAATTTATGCAATTTAATTGGAATCGTCTGAATAGGTATAAGAATTTTGGTAAAATATTCATTTTGATAGAAGCAATCCTGCCCAATAGTGAAAGTTGCAACCTGCTCCAAGAATCTAAATCTTTCTTTACTTGTTGCAACAATTTGTCATAGTTATTCTCTTTGAGTGTCTTACATTGTGGTGTTAGGCATATTCCTAAATATTTGACTTTCTTTGTTACCTGTATTCCGATACTTACCTCTAATTCTTTTTTCTGGTCTTCTGTTAAGTTTTTGGTCATTAATTTTGTTTTTTTTCTATTGATTTTAAGTCCTGCTACTGCGCCGAATTGTTCTAATTCTTTTATCAATTTGTATCCTTTTTGTGTTGGTTCCTCCAAAAGAAAACCATATCATTGGCAAACGCTTGCAATTTGTATTCTTCTGTTTTAATCTTCAATCCTTTAATTTCGGGATTTTGCCTGATACATGTTAAGAGTGTTTCTAGAGCGAATATAAAGAGAAGAGGTGAGAGAGGACAGCCCTGTCTAACACCTTTTTCTATTTTTATTGGACCTGTGTGTTCCCCATTTATTAAGATATTAGCCTGCTGTGTGTCGTAAATTATTGTTATGATATTTTCAAATTTAGTGCCTAGATTCATATTATAAATTTTTGAACTGAGAAATGCCAATTTAAGTTATCGAATGCTTTTTCTGCGTCTAAAAACATAAGTGCGAATTGTTTCTCAGGGTGGGCTTCATAAAATTCTAAGACATCTATTACTGTTCTTAAATTATTTTTTTTATCTGTCTAGTCGGAGGAATCCATTTTGGTCTTCATGTATGTGTAAGTTTAAAACTTGTTTTAGTCTATTGGCTATAATGGAGGAGAATATTTTATAATCAGTATTTAGGAGTGAAATTGGTCTGTAGTTGTTAATATATCTGTGGTCAGCTTCCTCCTTCGGATCAGCGAAATCAATGCTCCCTCCACGAGTCTGGCATCTTAGCTGCTAGTAGTACCTCACTGAACACTTCCATCATCAGTGGTCCAATTAATTCCATGATTGCTTTATATAATTCTGCCGAATCCCATCAGGCCCTGGGGTTTTATTATTACTTTGATTCTCTATTGCTGATTTCAATTCGGACCATGTAATATCTTTATTTAATAATTCTATCCATTCCTCTTTGTCATTCGTTTCCTCTAAGTAATTTCTTATTTTATCCTCATTAACTTCTTCCTTTTTATATAACTTTTCAAAATATCTGTGAATGATGTCTTTTTCTTTTCTATCTCATGTTGTAAGTTGCGCTTCTTGTCTATTAATTGGTATATCAATCTCTTTTCTTTCCCTTTATGAGTTAACCATCTTCCTGGTTTGTTTGCATATTCAGAATAAATTTGTTTAGTCATTTTCAAATTTATTTCCATTTTTTCTTGTTCCATTAAGTTCAATTTATGTTTGGTTGTTATTAACTGATTTTGTATTCTTTGGTTTTTAGGGGTTTTTTGTAATTGGATTTCTAATTCCTTAATTTGTTGTTGTAATTTGTTTTGTTGAGCATATTTTCTTTTATTTCTCATGGCATTATAAGAGATTGTTATTCCTCTTATGACTGCCTTCAATGTATCCCAAATATTTTGTTTCGAGGTTGCATCATTATCATTTTCCTTTAGGAAATAATTTAGTTCCTCTTTAAGCTTATTAATATACTCTTCTTCTCTTATTAGTTGAGTGTTTAATATCTATCTTTTCTTTGATTTTTTCCTGCCTTTCCAAATTATTTGAATTGGGTTGTGGTCAGCCCATTCATTTGGTTAAATTTTGATTCCTTTTATTTCATTTGCAATTTCCCCATTCATCCAGGCCATATGTATTCTTGTCCATATTTTATGCGGGTTAGAGTAATATGTAAATTGTTTGTCTTCTGGGTTTAATTTTCTCCATAAATCCATTAAATTTAGTTCTTTCATCATTTCCTTACAAGTCTTGGGAAACTCTCTTTTCCCTTTTTTGTTCTTGCTCGCATTATTACAGTCCTTTTGGTAATCAGCAATAGAGTTATAATTGCCTATCATACAGATGTTCCTTTTTCAAATCCTATTATTTTTGGTGTAAATATTTAAAAAATTTTCCTTGTTCTTCATTTGGTGCATAAATTGCTACCAATAGAAATGAAATAGTATTAATCGAGATTTGTAAAACCAGAGTTTTTCCTTCCAGGTCTGACCAAATTAGATCTGCTTTTAGGTCGTCTTTCACGTATATTGCAATTCCTTTCTTTTTTTGTTTACCTGCTGGTGCCGTAAATAACTTCCCTAGTTTAGGGCAAATTAAATATCTTTCATCATTTTTCCTAATGTGAGTTTCTTGTAAACATATTATGTCGGCGTTTTGTTTAATTAGTTTAGCTATTATCCTTTTCCTTTTAGTTGTCGAATTTAAACCATTTATATTGATAGATAGGAGTTTCTTTTCTTCCTCCATTTAGCTAAGTCTGATTCGCTTTTTGTCTTGTGATAATTTGGCTCTCTCCTTGTAGTTGTTGTGGGATTGGTTCTTCTCTCTCTTGATATGGGTAGTCATTCCCTTGGCTTTGGCGGGTCCTTCTTTTTTATTTCTATGGCGATTTCGGTCTTCCTGCAAATTTCTTTTGGATTCCTCCTTGGTATTTTGGTCTTCTGTGCCTACTAACTGTTTGTAGAAATCTTGTGCCCATTCCATTGACTTTGCTTTCTTTCCATGTTATTAACATCCCTTCCAGGATTAACCATTTGAATGGAATTCCTTTTTGATTTAAATAACTGGCTAGGAATTCGTAATCTCATCTTATTTCCCCTATACTATCTTTGGTCTAACCATTTGTACCAGGAATTCCAGTTGTTGTAATATATTGAAGACTCTTTGTTCTTTAGGGCTAGGGTTAGTTTGTCCATTTCTGCACAATCTGAAATTTTCTGGATGATCATCTGATCTGTAGGTATGTGAGGTAGTTTCCAGCACTGAGCAAATGCTAGCCTGGCCGCTGTTAAGATATGTATTATTATATACTTCATCTTTTTTGGTAATTGTTTGTCAAAAATCCCTAATAGGAAGGACTCTGGTTTATATTCAATTTGTTCTTTGGTTATTTCCTCTAGCCATTTTCTAACTCTTTGCCAGTATATCTGGGTTTCCTTACATGACCACCACATGTGGAAAAAGGTTCCGTCTATACTTTTACATTTCCAACATTTTGGACTCGTGTTGGGGTGCATCTTCGCCAACCTCGAAGGGGAAAGGTGGCATCTGTAAAACATTTTGTATGTGTTTTCTTTATAAGCTGCCGATTTTGTGATCTTGTTGTTTCTGTTCCAAGTCCTTTCCCATTCTGTTAATGTAATACTCCGTCCGACATTCCTGCTCCAAGCTATCATATTTCCTTTGACTATCTCTTGTTCTAGTTCTACTTCCAGTAAGTATTTGTAAAATTTAGTTATATTTTTTTTGTTTGATCCTAATAAAATTTTATCTAAGTGCTGGAGTTTGTTATAAATTCCAAAATCTTTATTATCTTGTTTATATCTACTATGGATTTGGAGATATACCCACTGATCAATTTTAAATCCTCGCTCTTGTAATTCTTGTCATGTTTTCAGTTTTCCTTGTGAATCTAATAAGTCTTTGTATTTGATCATTTTTGTGATGTCCAAATTGTTGGGATGAACCACTGCCTCCATTGTTGATAGCCAAATAGGTACTTTTAAATAGTGTTTTTTCCGTACTTTTTTCCAATTGATTAATAGTGAATCTCTAATTAGGTGTCTATGAAAATATGACTGATTGGGTTTCCCCACTTCCCATAAGAAGGCATGCCAACCTCTCTGCAAATCGTGGCCTTCTAATAATAGTGTTCTTTTGTTAAGTAAGTTCACCCAATCTTTTAGCCATAATAAAGTAGCTGCCGTATAATATAGTTCCCAGTTTGGAAGTGCTAATCCCCCTCTGCTCTTCAGATCCTGTAATGCCTTTATGTTAATTCTAGCTTTCTTTCCTTGCCAGATGAATTTGAGTGTTATCTTATTTAGTTCTTCAAAAAAAATTTATGCAATTTAATTGGAATCGTCTGAATAGGTATAAGAATTTTGGTAAAATATTCATTTTGATAGAAGCAATCCTGCCCAATAGTGAAAGTTGCAACCTGCTCCAAGAATCTAAATCTTTCTTTACTTGTTGCAACAATTTGTCATAGTTATTCTCTTTGAGTGTCTTACATTGTGGTGTTAGGCATATTCCTAAATATTTGACTTTCTTTGTTACCTGTATTCCGATACTTACCTCTAATTCTTTTTTCTGGTCTTCTGTTAAGTTTTTGGTCATTAATTTTGTTTTTTTTTCTATTGATTTTAAGTCCTGCTACTGCGCCGAATTGTTCTAATTCTTTTATCAATTTGTATCCTTTTTGTGTTGGTTCCTCCAAAAAGAAAACCATATCATTGGCAAACGCTTGCAATTTGTATTCTTCTGTTTTAATCTTCAATCCTTTAATTTCGGGATTTTGCCTGATACGTGTTAAGAGTGTTTCTAGAGCGAATATAAAGAGAAGAGGTGTGAGAGGGCAGCCCTGTCTAACACCTTTTTCTATTTTTATTGGACCTGTGTGTTCCCCATTTATTAAGATATTAGCCTGCTGTGTGTCGTAAATTATTGTTATGATATTTTCAAATTTAGTGCCTAGATTCATATTATAAATTTTTTGAACTGAGAAATGCCAATTTAAGTTATCGAATGCTTTTTCTGCGTCTAAAAACATAAGTGCGAATTGTTTCTCAGGGTGGGCTTCATAAAATTCTAAGACATCTATTACTGTTCTTAAATTATTTTTTATCTGTCTAGTCGGGAGGAATCCATTTTGGTCTTCATGTATGTGTAAGTTTAAAACTTGTTTTAGTCTATTGGCTATAATGGAGGAGAATATTTTATAATCAGTATTTAGGAGTGAAATTGGTCTGTAGTTGTTAATATATCTGTGGTCAGCTTCCTCCTTCGGGATCAGCGAAATCAATGCTCCCCTCCACGAGTCTGGCATCTTAGCTGCTAGTAGTACCTCACTGAACACTTCCATCATCAGTGGTCCAATTAATTCCATGATTGCTTTATATAATTCTGCCGGAATCCCATCAGGCCCTGGGGTTTTATTATTACTTTGATTCTCTATTGCTGATTTCAATTCGGACCATGTAATATCTTTATTTAATAATTCTATCCATTCCTCTTTGTCATTCGTTTCCTCTAAGTAATTTCTTATTTTATCCTCATTAACTTCTTCCTTTTTATATAACTTTTCAAAATATCTGTGAATGATGTCTTTTTTCTTTTCTATCTCATGTTGTAAGTTGCGCTTCTTGTCTATTAATTGGTATATCAATCTCTTTTCTTTCCCTTTATGAGTTAACCATCTTCCTGGTTTGTTTGCATATTCAGAATAAATTTGTTTAGTCATTTTCAAATTTATTTCCATTTTTTCTTGTTCCATTAAGTTCAATTTATGTTTGGTTGTTATTAACTGATTTTGTATTCTTTGGTTTTTAGGGGTTTTTTGTAATTGGATTTCTAATTCCTTAATTTGTTGTTGTAATTTGTTTTGTTGAGCATATTTTCTTTTATTTCTCATGGCATTATAAGAGATTGTTATTCCTCTTATGACTGCCTTCAATGTATCCCAAATATTTTGTTTCGAGGTTGCATCATTATCATTTTCCTTTAGGAAATAATTTAGTTCCTCTTTAAGCTTATTAATATACTCTTCTTCTCTTATTAGTTGAGTGTTTAATATCTATCTTTTCTTTGATTTTTTCCTGCCTTTCCAAATTATTTGAATTGGGTTGTGGTCAGCCCATTCATTTGGTTAAATTTTGATTCCTTTTATTTCATTTGCAATTTCCCCATTCATCCAGGCCATATGTATTCTTGTCCATATTTTATGCGGGTTAGAGTAATATGTAAATTGTTTGTCTTCTGGGTTTAATTTTCTCCATAAATCCATTAAATTTAGTTCTTTCATCATTTCCTTACAAGTCTTGGGAAACTCTCTTTTCCCTTTTTTGTTCTTGCTCGCATTATTACAGTCCTTTTGGTAATCAGCAATAGAGTTATAATTGCCTATCATACAGATGTTCCTTTTTTCAAATCCTATTATTTTTTGGTGTAAATATTTAAAAAATTTTCCTTGTTCTTCATTTGGTGCATAAATTGCTACCAATAGAAATGAAATAGTATTAATCGAGATTTGTAAAACCAGAGTTTTTCCTTCCAGGTCTGACCAAATTAGATCTGCTTTTAGGTCGTCTTTCACGTATATTGCAATTCCTTTCTTTTTTTGTTTACCTGCTGGTGCCGTAAATAACTTCCCTAGTTTAGGGCAAATTAAATATCTTTCATCATTTTTCCTAATGTGAGTTTCTTGTAAACATATTATGTCGGCGTTTTGTTTAATTAGTTTAGCTATTATCCTTTTCCTTTTAGTTGTCGAATTTAAACCATTTATATTGATAGATAGGAGTTTCTTTTCTTCCTCCATTTAGCTAAGTCTGATTCGCTTTTTGTCTTGTGATAATTTGGCTCTCTCCTTGTAGTTGTTGTGGGATTGGTTCTTCTCTCTCTTGATATGGGTAGTCATTCCCTTGGCTTTGGCGGGGTCCTTCTTTTTTATTTCTATGGCGATTTCGGTCTTCCTGCAAATTTCTTTTGGATTCCTCCTTGGTATTTTGGTCTTCTGTGCCTACTAACTGTTTGTAGAAATCTTGTGCCCATTCCATTGACTTTGCTTTCTTTCCATGTTATTAACATCCCTTCCAGGATTAACCATTTGAATGGAATTCCTTTTTGATTTAAATAACTGGCTAGGAATTCGTAATCTCATCTTATTTCCCCTACTTTCCTTGGGATTTGCTTGAGGATCATAATCTCTTTGCCCTTGTACGTTATTGTTCCATCTCTTGACAGTCTGAATATTATATCTCTCACACTCCTTCTTGTGAAACGGACATTTATGGTGTCTTGCATAATTAGTACTGACCCTATAAACTTCATCAAATTCCTTGAGTATGTCATCTTTATCTTTTCCTAACAGTTCGGCCAGTATTTCTGCCATTAGCTGCTCTAGTTCTTCATCCTTCGATTCCTCCACATTCTGAAATCTCAGGTATGCAGCTGCCTTGTCCATTTCTAGGTAGACCAAGGAATCTTCCATTCTTTGCTTACATTTTTTAATTCTTCGTCTACCCTTTCTAGATTCTTTTCCATTCGTTCCGTCCTTGTCTCTATTTCTTTTATCATTGTTTCATTTTTTTTCCATAGCCTGTTGTAATGTCCCAATCTTGTCCTCTACCTTAAGTATGTCCGCTTTCATCTCAGCTTTTAGCTTTCCCATCTCTTCTTTTAATTCGCTGATATCCGCTCTTGTTTCATTATGATTCTTGATCATTATTTCTTGCAGTTTTGACATTGATTCTTGCAAAGTTAGCAGAGGAGATTGTATATTAGCGTTCGAGACATTGGATTGTTTTTCTCCTGTTAGGGATTCTTCAATAGTTTTTTTTTGAATTGTAGGGGAAGCTGTTGCCAAGGTGGTTGTTAAGGTCGGGGTAGTCTTCCTTCCCGTTTTCAGGGCCGTGGTTGTTGTGGAGGTCATTTCTTTTAGTATTTGTTTTTGCTGTTGAATTAGGTTAATTATGTTGTCCCAAATCACCATTCAGTGTTATTACCCTTATGATAAAATTTCAATGTCTAATTGCTTGGACTACCTATCTATTCAGTACTCTCAACTAGAAATTAAGATATAGAAATACGTATTATTTTTGGTCTTAAGTCTTCAATCAGGCATGTAGTTTACACAATCTATATTCCAATACTATAGAACACTATCCAACATTATATAATACTCTCTATGATAAATTTATATAACAAATATGTATAGCAAGTAATATATCAAATCAAACCAGATTTCAACTTTATAAAATTATAGGTTTTATAAATCTATATAAACTTTTATCTAATCCTATATCTTAATATTAAATATTCTAAGTATTCTAAATCAGCAATATTTTAGTTCAAAGTAATATTACTCTTCCCCCAATAAGTTGATTATATTCACACACTTAATTGTAGCACTTTAACCTTTGCTAATTACTGGTTAGCATTTAATCTTCTACTTAGTAATTATAAAATTCTTAACCTTGTTATTATTTTCCCTATCCAACTGGTCGGAGTATGACAATCCTTATTGTTACTTATTATTCAAAGCAATTAAATCAATTAGCATTTAAATCTAGTAATCAGTATACCTTTTCTAAGTAAATGAATTTATATCTATTATAAAAAAAAGTGAAAAGAGAAAAGGGATTCGTCTTAATATCAAAAAGTCAGTAAATAGGAGACAGGATAGGAAGTTTAACAGAATAGTACCAAGGGAGAACCCAAGAGAATAAAGTAGAGTGGTAAGAAAATAGAGTGTTAAGGTCAGGATTAAATCCAACGTTTTTGGAATTTTGTAATTCTCTTCAGGCACACCGGAAGGAGGGAGGTGAAAAGTGCTGACTAATCGCTGTCAGCAATCAGTCTCTTCCCAGACTTCAATTACTCTCTTTTTTTTTCCTCAATACTTTTGAGTTCGATATTTTAACCTCCTTCACTTACTGACTTCACCTCAGTCAAATAATGTTCTCCTCCAAATCGGTTAAAGGTCTATTGAGCAAATAGTGTCAAATAGAGTCTGTTATTTTGTTGCGCTAAGTTCAAAGATTCAATGTATCGCACTTAGCGCCGTGTTTCTTTCTCTTCCGTAGCCTCTCTCCTCTTCGGGTTTTGAACCTAGGAAATAGTCCAATGTAACAATCCACTCAAAAACTCGAATCCACAGGTCTCTTAATCTTTCCAACAGTTTCTTCTTCTACTCACAGACTTCTCCTTTCAAATGCTGTAATCCACACTTTCACTCCGTCTGCCAAGCCTTTCCACCCACGCTAATCACACTTTCCCTTTTCTAGCCGCTTTTCTCTCGGGCTTCCAACAGATATAACTCACAATAAAAGGAAAATAAATCCCTCGCCGGTCTCACTCTTCATTGTTAAAGTCTTTCTGCACCTCTTTCTCCACCGATCTTACAAGCTGTCACTTTCTCGCTTTGTCACATCGGAGGCAGTCCGGACTTTGGAGCCGCCATTAACAGGCAGCTGGCTCTTTTGCACTGGGCTCAGGGGATCTTCTCTTCGTTGCCAGGGGGTTGCCTTCCCCCACACTGCAACCCGAGGGTCCCCAACACCAACATGAATCTCTCCAGGATTTGGGTATCCTCTGGGGATCGCTTCAAACGTAAGAAGTGGTACTCTGAAATTATAGCTGGGCTTCTCCACCTCTGCACGTCCCTGTCCTGCCACCGAAAGTCAGAAGAACCTGAATTTCAACACCTAGACCCTGACAGGCAGCTTATGGTTAAGCTGACGCCAGTGATGTGGTGGTAGCAGCTGTACTTCTCCAGAAAAACCCTCAGGGAATCAAGTAGCAAATGTGAGACTAGGCCAAAAATACTCAGATGATGCAGAAATATGAAAAGGGGTCAGACAGGGCTTTATCCTGTCTCTGCTGTTGCTTAATTATCTGAGTCAATTTTCAACGAAGCATTGGAAAACATCAATGCTGGCCTAAAAGTAAATGGTGTTTGGATCAACAATTTAAGATATGCTGATGATACAATTCTGCTTGCCAATAAGTATGAAGACCTTCAGCACCTCATCAACAAAAACAAAGAAATATCTGAAAAATATGGCGTGAAGCTTAACACCTCAAAAACCAATATCATGGTCATCAGCAAACAACCCATTAATTTACTACTGATAAATTCAGAAGGAATACCACTAGAAAAAGTTGAAAGTATCACATACCTCAGTTCTAATTTACAAGAAAGTTGGGACATGACCACTGAAATAAAGACAAGGATAGAGAAAGCTAGAACAGCATTCTTCAAAATGAAAAGTGTGTTCTGCAGTCACAACATAAACCTAAGATTGAAAATCTAAGATTGTCAGATGTTACATCTTTTCTATCCTGCTCTATAGAATATAGAATTGGTTTCTGATAGAAAGCCACTTGAAGAAACTAGAAGCATTTGAAAAATGGATTTACAGATGGCTGTTACGTATAAGCTAAGTTGACAAAATCAGAAATGAGGAGGTGATAAGCCACCTGGGAAAGCCAAGGGAAATCATCAAAACCATTAAAAAGCTAAAGTTAGAACATTTCAGACATGTGATGTGATACCTGGAAAAATACAGCATACTTCACTGAATCCTCCAGGGGAAGATTGAAGACAAACAAGGTCCATGCAAAAGAAGAACATCATGGCTTCAAAATTTAAGGGACTGGCTTGGACAAAACTTAGCAGCACTTTTTCGTGCAGCTGTTGATAAAAATAGGATCACCAACATGTTCCTCAACATCTGATGAAGGATATGGCACAAGAAGAAGTAATTACATCTTTTGAGCAGTATATTTTTCACTGCTTCTGCTGAGCCATAGCACCCATCAAATCTGTTGCAGGTCATTTTAAGGCCTGCTTCAGGGTAGCTTTTGTTTATTGTCCTCATTCATTTTGCTTGCTCAGTAGATTCAATTCTGAGCCATTTAATTATTAAATCTATCTCTTCACTACATGACAAATCTAAGCCTCTGATGGCATTTTGGAAAGAAGATTGCCAAGCTCTGTCGCTTTCAGGACGATCATTACATTTTTCAAGTCCTTGTGTGACTAACTCATATCATGCAAGGAACTTGGTAAGGTCTAGAGTGGCTTTGACTGTTGATGCAGCAGCTAGAACAGACCAAGCAGTTTGTATCAGAAAAGTGTGGATGCCCATTGACTGGATAAATAAAGGGGACAAAATCTGTATCTCTATCATTTTCTGGTCTCTACAGAGCCATCTAAGAAGCTAGATTCAAAATTTGTGGTCCTTTGAGAAATCAACCCTGAGCATTTTGCTTGCAATTGCTTCCTTCTATGAAGGTGCATCCAGTCTTTCACCTTTCACTACTATTCAAAGAAAAAAAAGAAACCTAAATCCTTGCACTTCCAAGCATTTTCCCCCACTACTGGTGATTATGGGGAGACAAATGGAATATAAAATGCAAGGAAGATTGGATTCTAGGGGAAGGGGCAAAGTGACACAGTATCTCATAACCACTAGAAAGGCTATCCAGACTCTGAATGTTCTTTGGAGAATACCAGGTACATCAATGCCCCTGAATTATTTTGGCAATTTCGCCAACATTTTCCTGAAAAGCCATGACTAACCAAGCTCCTGGTCCCCCACTCTGTGCTGCCCAAGGAATCTGTAGCTGAAGAGATTAACAAACTTCTATGGATACATCCAGGGGAAGGTTGGGCAGCTGATAACATTTCCATTTCTGGCTTTCCTGGCCTGACTATAAGGGGGTGGGGGAAGATGTTTTCCAGCAACTGTCCCCTGTTGATTTGGATGTGGGAAGGAAGATTCCTTTGAGATGTCTTCGCTGCCTCCCCTCATGAGAATTCAGTTTCTGAGAGGCCATATAATAAGGAGAGGGAGACTACTAAGATGCCAAGGAAGAAGAGGAGATCATGTTGAAGGGGAAAGTGACATAGGAAATGAAGTGACAGAATCTGGAGGTGGAGTCAAAAAAAAAAGAAATCAGCCTAGCATCTGTATGTAGTCACAAACAGACTAAGTCCAATCCTCTTGAATTCCACTGACCCTTATCTAATGCCAAGATATTGCTAACCATTAGTTAAGCAGATTTCTGTGCATAGGCATATCTAGTAATAAGTCAGTTTAATTGGATCCTCACATGGGGTCCTGATCTTTTATGCCTGACAGAGAATGGCATAGGCAGGGGAAAGTGTATGAGGATTCCTTCTCTCTGTTCCTCCCTTTTCAATGGCCATAGTGTGGACCGAGCAAGTAAGGTTGTCGGAAATATGAGTTCCTAGAAATTTAAAACGAACTCTTTCCACACAGTCTCCATTGATATATAATGGGAAAGGCTCTGCTTTGCATCTTCTGAAGTCTACAATCAATTCTTTGGTCTTTTTGATGTTCAGGGTGAGGTTATGACTCTTGCACCACAAGATCAGCCTGAGAACCTCTGACCTATAGGCCATTTAATCTCTTCCAGATATGAGTCCCACCAACTTGGTGTCGTCTGCAAATTTTATTATAGTTAGTGGGACAAGAGGGAGTGCAGTCGTAGGTATCGAGTGAATACAAAAGGGGGCGCAGCACACAGCCCTGTGGAGAGCCAGTGCTGAGAGCAAGAGTGGAGGAAAAATAGCTGCCAATCCTAATGGTTAGTAAGAAAGTCCCTTATCCAACAGTAGATGTGAGAGGAGAGGTCCATTTCTAGCAACTTCTTAATCAGTATATCCAGAATGATGGTATTAAAAGTTGAGCTGTAATCAATGAAAAGCATCCTTACATAGCTCCCACTATGCTCCAGATGGTTCAGTGCAATGTGGAGAGCCATGGCAATAGCATCCTCTGTGGATCTGCCGCGCGGCCAGGCCCGAGTGCCCGCGAGGAAAAAGGACGCCGCAAATTGCTGGGAAGTTGCTCGGCAGCTGGGAGCCGCGGTCTTGGTGAGCGGCTCGTCGGGCACGTATGCGAGGAGGAGGGCTTTTAAAGTGCCGCCCGAGCAGGACCGCCAAGCTGGGAAATGGGGCACCAAGGCAGGGCAAGGCTCCACCAGCAGCAGCCTAGCTTTAGGTGGCTCCAAGCAGCCTGCCCGCCCGCCGGGGGCCACACAGCGCAGGGCAATACGCCACGCCCAGTGATTTTTTTTCAGGGGCGGGCTGGATTGGACAGACCAACGGGCCGGATGTGGCCCGCGGGCCGTAGTTTGCCCACCCCTGGTCTATGGCTTCTGCAGGGGTAGGTACAGATTTTAGGCAGTCATTAATGTAGAAGTCCTGTTCCACGAAGCATCTGGCATCTGTGCCATATTCGGCTTCACCTACACGAGCGGTATGTTGCAGGCCATAGTTGGCGATTGTAGGCGGAGAACCATTCCCAAAGACGTGCACTCACATTCTGTATTCTCTTATCTGTTGGTTGTGCTAATCATCACTGAACTACAGGAAACGTATACTTGTGATGATCTTTCCTGACGAGAAATGAGTAGAACATCTGCTGGATGTCAGCCATGACAGCTGTGTCTTCCTTTCTGAAGCAGATGATCACATCAAGCAGACTGATGGTGAGATCAGGCCGTGTGAGAGGGACTTTGTTCAGAGAGAGGCTTGGAACTCTGCACTGGCATCAAATACTACTCATATCTGGCTTGGCTTTTATGGATGGTACACTCCAAAGAATGGCAGGTACCAGCATTCTTCATCTTTCCTCGGGAAAAGCATTCTTCATCTTTCCTGTGTGTGAACTTGGTGTGTCTGTTGTGAACCATCTTGAACACCACCAGGTAAGTTTTCATTTCCGGTTTCAGGTTCATGATTCATCTCAAACTAAAGAGACAAGAGAGAGCTTGCTCATGGTTGTTCGGAAGGCGCTGCCTGGGTATGCGAAAGGGTAGTGGGGCTACCCAGCTCCTGGTGTCATCCTGTTGAAGTTCCTTCTGAGGAAATGAGCTGCAGAAATTCTTTGTCCTCTATCAACAAGGCCAAGTCATTGTCTTCTTTGCTGGTCTGGAACACTGTTGTTCCTGAAACAGGATTGACTGTCGAAATCATGAAGTGTTGTTGGCATGGTTTCAAGTGGGATGCTCTCCCATTATTGAGAATGGACGTCGCTAAGACATTCACCTGGGTTGTGGCCTGCAGATGATTGACACAAACTACCCCTGAGATGAGCCATCCAAGTTCTGTTTTGAGAGTGAGTGGGGAGCCTGTCGGGCCTCTGACCCTTCCATGGTAAGCTAAAGCAGGGGTCGCCAGCCTTTCGGACTTCGGGGACCACCAGACATAATTTTAAATCCTGAGGACCAGAGACCCTGGGAAAATCTCAAAAAACATCTGTAGAAAAATTCCCACCCCATTTTCCTACTGATCGATCATTCTTTATTTGGGATCACAGGATACTGTCTCCAGCTCTATTCTCAAGGTGCTGGGGAGGGAGAGAGAGACTTTTGGCTTCATGCAAGGAAAGCAGCAGAAGCAGCAAGTCTTTTCTAGACTCACAACACTTGTAGCAGACTTTGTATTCCCTGATCAATGCTTTTCTTGAACTCACAGTTTTTGAATGATATTCTTTTGCATACTGAACTGGTTGAGACAGATAAATCCCGGCAAGGTGGGATCTTCTCGTGCTGTCCACAGCTGCGTAAGGCTGGAAGAGAACTTCCTTATCTGGCAAAGTTCACTGATACTGATGACAGGGAAGTTGTTGATATGATCTAAGAGCAAGGACTCTATCACTGTAGATGTGCCATACTATTGATGAAGCGTATCCCAAGCTTGCCTAAGGGCTATGACTGGGTTACCCAGTTGGGCTGAATATATGTCTTTTACTACGTCTACAGATTCTGGTCCCAGCCATGCTATCATACATCCAAGCTCCTCAGCTGGCAACAACCCTTTGGAATGAATGGTAGTCTTGAACATATGCTTCTATAGCAAATATTCTCTCTCCGACTTATCAGAGAATTTATGCACAATTTATGCACAACGCGAGATGCCAAATCCAGCCTTCCACATCGTGGTGACCATTCTCTCCTTCCTCTCCCGGAGGTTGGATCATCCCCTGGGTCTCCATAGACATAGTCCTCAGTAGCAGGTGCGTGTGTCAAGGGCAGCTGGGAATCTTCTTCAGTGTACTCCCTGATGAGGGCTTCTTTCCCTGACATGGACAACGGTTGTCCTACTTGCTGCTGGGCATGTTCACTGCTTCTGGGCATGTACATCAGGCTATGTGTCCTGCATTCGCATTGCCTTGAATATCTGGCAGGAATTCTTTTGCCTTTGAATTGAGTTTGGGAATCGTGGCTTCTTGTATGCCTACCTGTTGAGAAGCTTTCGTTGTTGCTGATGGGCTAACCTGGTTACTCTGTGTGTCTTGGGTTGTCAGGATAGGCTTTCTAGTTCCGTGGAAAGAGTCTCATGATCCTGATTGTACGATGTCAGCTTTCTGGCTAGTTTTGTGGGTCTGCTGGTTGAGATTCTCCTCCTTGTTTTGAGGGAATTTGCAGTCAATTGCGCCGCTTCTTCCTGTTTGTGCGATAACCAGCTCTGTTCATCCATATAGGCCCTGACAAGTTTGTCTGGGCTCTCTCTTCCTAACTCTCTCAGATTGAAGTTGAGGGAAGCGTTGTTGGCCTCCTTCTGTAAAGCTGTAGTCTGCACTGTCTTTTCTGCTGCCTCCTGTTGTCGTTGAAGAAACTCAAGGTTGGCCTGGGCTTTGGCCATTTCTTTTGCCACAGGTAGAGTTTCTGCAGCAACTGCAGCTTCGACATGCCTTTGCAGCTTGGGCAGCAAAGCTCCCTGCCCTTGAGGCCTAGTATGAGTTGCTGTGATGTGAGGAGGCTTTGGAAGGATGGGAAGGTTGCTGTGAAACACTGGTATTTGCCTCATAGCGAGGTGACTTGACATGGAAGGAAGATGCTTTCTCAGAAGCAGGAGAGGAAGCTGCATGCGACCCCTGGGATGGTGCACTGGAGGAGGCTTTCTTAGAATGGTGAGAGGAAGCCTCATGCAACTGCTGAGTTGGTGCATGGGGAAGGCTTTCTTAGAATGGTGAGAGGAAGTGTCATGCGACCGCTGGGATGGCGTATTGGAGCGATGGGTTACTATGGACCTATCCTTCTCATTCAGTGTGTCCTTCACCTGTAGAGCAGCATAGAGAGTCCTTACTACTTTGAAAGAGCTTCTCATGCTCTTCGCTCACCATCTCGAGGCATTGTATACCCTCTTCAAACCTCGTGTCTTTTAGTTGTGACTGGATGTTGATGAGATGGCTTGCACAACCCTTCCATTATATGAAAATTCCATCCATTTTATTGCCCAATGTATGGATGCGATCGGGGGAAAGCTCATCTTTGGGTGTATCGCAAAGCTTCAGCAATTTCTCCCAGGATTTGTTATAGCATCGATAGTACTTGTCCCAATCCTTTCTCAGACTCAATTGGCTGGCCGCAGTTAGCTTTCTATGATGCCTCAAGACATAGGTTTTCTGGGACACCACTACCTCTTCTGAGTTTTGTACATCCAATTCTGAATTTTGTACATCCAATTTTACATTAGAATCCAGGTTAGGTGGGGGAATCTGCTCTTTTGGCACATCAGAGACATCTGCCGTGACTGAAGAAGACTCCATACCTTAAAATTGGCAAAAGAAAATTTAGAAGTTTTCAATGTGATTCACTCTTTGACCACTAGGATGCACTGCAAGCTTTAGGAGATGCCGGTGAGTTCTCTCATTAGCCACTAGGGTGCTCTGCAATGGGTAGCTTGAATACAGGTTTGTAGTTTACAAACTGGAGGTGCTGCAAGGAGTAGCTTGAATACAGGCTTGTAGCTTTTCAGATTAGTCACCAGAGGGTGCTGTGACTTTAACTGTTTGGGGCAAACTGGGTGTTGGCGTATCCCTCTTACTATAATTGCAGACTTTTTGTCCAACTCTGGGATTCCTAATTTGTACTGTGATTGCCTTGCAAACTTTTTTTTAAAACAAGTTTTATTCAGTTTTCCACTTTTTAATTTCATAAGGTTTATCTACAATTTCAGAAAAAATGACATATTAATCTACTCATTTAATCCTAAACCCTGATATTAATTCCATTTCAGCTCTCCTCCTATATTGTTTCATTTATTTCAGTATATTTAATACACATATTCCATTAGTTATTCCATTCATATTTAAACAAAGAAAACAGCATTCCAATCCTAAAAGGATTTCAATATATTTAATAAATGTATGTTACAATTATCTTTATGCATAAAGGAAAAGAGCATTGAATTCCATTATCAAAAAATAGCAGTTCTATTTTCCATCTTACCAATCTATATGTCCCCATTTCACAACTACAAATTTATTTATGTTACCCCTCAGCACCTTGCAGAATCCCCTCTCCAAATATCAATCAGCCATTATCTCTATATCTAATTAAACAATTTTCCCCATTTTTTTTACAGTTTTCATATTTCTTTGTTCCCAAGTCCTGTTTCTTATCCCTTCTTTCCCCTTGTATTTTCCCCTTTATTCTTTCACTACAGTTTTTATCCCCCTCTCTATTTATAACTTCCTTCTGCCCTTCGAATTTCTGCTGATTCTTTTTCCGTTTTCCCCTCTTTATTCAACTTCCCAAATCTCCAATATTTATTTCCAACTCTTTTCCTCTTTCTTTCCAGAGTTCTTTGTTCTTGATGGTAATTAAAGATGGCCCCTTCTATGATTTGTTTCACCTCCTCTTCTGTCCTTTGTCTTTGTTGTTCATACTCTACAATCGCATTTTCAATGAATTTTAAAGCGAAGCCCAGCGTTTCACCTCATTCTTGTAATATTTCTTTCATGTTTCTAAGTTCTATTTTTAATGCCAGAAGAGATATAGCCATTTCACAACTTTCTAATTAGCAATTTAATGCAAATAATGTCTTTAAAGTTAATTTCCAACAGTCAGCTTTTATTTTCTTCCTCTCAGGTTTTAATCCTCGGGTAATCCAAATCCATATCAGAATCAGCAATTAATCCAAAAGCAGAATCTTCCTGAGTTTCATTTTTTTATTTCAATGTTTCAATTTTTCAAAGTTCTTGTTTTATTGTATTAATTTTCCTTACAGTTTTAAGAAACAGAGTCTTTTGAAAGAAAAACAAATTAGATTTAACTCAGATGGCACTCTTTGTTATGACAAATCTACACCCCTTCTTCTCTTTTTTCTTCCCAATTATTCAGAGCTTTTTAAACCACAATCTTTCAAATAAAGGTCAAATCTAATTGATATTAAATTTTCTCTTTATTAGTGCCTAAAGAGAATCAAAATATACGTATCCAAATTGATTAGATGAGTCCTTCTCCAGCTTCTACCTTTCTCGGTTCAAAGCCCCACTGCTGTCAAAAGCAATTCACGCTTTTTTCTATTCACCACTTTCAGTCCTTTCTTGAAAATTCTTTGAAATGTTAATCCTGGGGGTACCTTCCATTTAATTCTGTTGTCCTGTACCTCCTGCTGTTCGCTTCTTTCTCTCTCTCCTGCACAAACTTATTTCAGTCTAATCTTTCCCTTCAGGGTGGCCATTTTAAATCACCGCTTCAGGCGTCTTTGGGAGGGAGCAATTACCAAGCTGGGAAGGGGATTTGTGACTTCCCTCTACCTGGCTCATGGTCTCCCCTTCCTCCACCACACCTTTGAGGCAGCTTCTGCCCCAAATCTGGTCGATTGGGGCTCTCCGACACTGAAGCACGGACCAAAGCCGTGCACAGTTGCGGTCAGTGGTCCATCTTCGGGGAAGCTCAAAACTGGAAGCCTTCTTGCAAACTTTTAAAGAAGGGGTACTTATCCACTTTTACAAACAAAAGTTAAAGCAGAGTAGCTAGTTATGGTGACTTTCTTGCTAGCTAGATTCTTTGCCCATGTTTTGTCAGCATTCCGAGCTCAGATTCCTTCTTTAGTGGGCTGCCTGATTAGCTGCAGAAACTGAAATAGATTCCTTGGAGAAATTTACAGCTGTTATCATGGAGACCTCTTGCCATAAATCTTGAGGCAAGGGAAGGTATTTATGGCGGGGTCGTTTCCCTGAAAAACTAGTCATGAAGAGTCAATGCAAAGAGAATTTATGGGACCTCGCTTCCATGGAGCAAATTCCTTCTCTTTGTTTTACTAAACCAAGAGAAGGGATTGATACAACTTCTTTACTTAGTTCAGCCTCTTTCAATTACAAACACAGTCATTCAGATGAATGTTTGCAAAGAGGAGGAAGGCAATTATTTTCAAGACAGCAAATTCAAGTGGGTGCAGAAGGGGGGGATGCAATCATCTGTCGTCTCTTGCAAATAGAGGGATTTCATGGTCCCTCATTTTACTTTTCTAGGCAATAAATTCAAATGGGTTTACTTTCTTGCTCAGTGGGAGAGAGAGAGGATTCAGTTTTCTATCCTGCTTCACTGATTAAGAGAAGGAATCAAATCCTTTGTTCCATTCTGATTTAACAGAAGGATTCATTCAATTTCTTTTCATTTAGTCAAGTGGGAATCAGAATCAGTTCTTCTTTCACTTTTATGTTTTCAAACAAAAGGTTGCTCTTCAGCAGACAGTTAAACTCCACACAAGTGTTATCATGTAGATTACTTTATTGTCAGGCATTCTCAAAATCAATAGCTCACAGTCACTGAAGAGATTCTTCTGAATGTAGATAATCGGTCCCTTAACTGTGATGTGAAAGAAGATGCCCATGATTAAAGCAGCTCCTGGCAGATCAGGAATTCATAATGGCTTCGCTGATCTGCATGTAGCAAGTTTGCCCTTATAGCCAATCAGAAGACTAACCCAGTGGTCAATCAGAAATACAGATGTGACCATATGACATAAAACTACATTTCCCAGAAAGCAATTTCTTAAGGGAATAGCAATCCCTTAAGTGGATAGTTCACACTTGACCAATAAAGAATTCTATTCTGTTCTGTTCTGTTCTGTTCTGTTCTATTCTATTCTTGTCAGGCTTCAAAGATCCTGTCAACCCGTTTTACGGTCTGAAGTCTGACACGTTGACATGGTGGGGGAAGAAGTTTCCATTCCTGTCCTTCCCAGTTCAACGTGTCCACCCCGGTTCAGATCGACTGCCTGACACTTCATCTCAGCACGTACATTGAAACTGACTAGGGGGAGGGGTTTGCCGCTCTTCTCATGCTCGGTTCATCAGGACCAGTTAATTGAAGGCGACGTTCACGGTGTCCTTACAGAGATCGGGGAAGGAAACATAGTCAGTTATTTAGAGATCCACATAGGGTGTGTGATGATGTTGATGTGTGATGTAGGTGTGTTTAGTTATGGGTCCGGAAGGATTGCAAAACGTGATTATTGCTTAATTAGAGCGATTAGCATTGCGGGGTGGAGGCGCACTGGGTTAATAGGGAGGGCGGATGTTAGATAGATGGGGAGGGCGGATGTTGTTAGATGGGAAGGGTGGAATTGGAACATGAAAAGTGCTGAGAGGCAGCTGCTCTCAGTGCTGGCTTAACTCGGGATTGCCATTGTTGCCGTGTTTGGAAGAAATGAATTATAATAAACACATCTATCCACAAAGAACTGTGAGTAACATGGTTTATTACCAGAGTTTCTATGATTCCAAATGGAGGCTGACAATTCTATTCTATTAATCTCTAAACTAACTATATATTGTCTAACCATCACAAGCCTATATCATTATTAAATGCACATAACATTTTTACATCAATAATAGCAGAAAGACAAAAAGATTTCTGAATGAATATATTCATCCAAATCAAAATGGATTTCTACCTAAAAGACAAATTAAAAATAATGTAAGATTTATCTTAGACATGTTGGAGTATTATTTACAGACCCCTCACTTCCCGGACATAAACTGTTTCAACTCCTTCCCTCAAAATGACACTATAGAGCAGGGGTGGGCAAACTACGGCCCGCGGGCCACATCCGGCCCGTTGGTCTGTCCAATCCGGTCTGCCCCTGAAAAAAAATCACTGGGCGTGGCATATTGCCCTGCGCTGCATGGCCCCCGGCGGGCGGGCGGGCTGCTTGGAGCCACCTAAAGCTAGGCCGCTGCTGGTGGAGCCTTGCCCTGCCTTGGTGCCCCGTTTCCCAGCTTGGCGGTCCTGCTCGGGCGGCACTTTAAAAGCCCTCCTCCTCGCATACATGCCCGACGAGCCGCTCACCAAGACCGCGGCTCCCAGCAGCCGAGCAACTTCCCAGCAACTTTCGGCTTCCTTTTAACTCGTGGGCGCTTGCGTCTGGCCCCGAGCCGCATGGCGGAGGGGAAGCCTGGAGCACCGCCGGGTCGCCTCCTCCAAGCAGCATGCCTGCCCGCCGGGCTCGGGTTTCCGGGGCTTCCAAGCTTAAAATTTGCACAGGCAAAGTTTGCAGGTGGGAGCATCTTCCTGCCGAGGAGCGGGAAGGGTTCCGCCCAGCGGGCGGGCGGGCTGTTTGGAGGAGACAACCCGGTGGCGCTCCGGGTTTCCCCTCCACCACGCGGCTCGGGGCCAGGCGCGAGTGCCCGAGAGGAAAAAGCAAGCCGCAAGTTGCTCGGGTGCTGGGAGCTGCCGTCGTGGTGAGCGGCTCGTCGGACACGTACACAAGGAGGAGGGCTTTTAAAGTGCCGCCCGAGCAGGACCGCCGAGCTGGGAAACGGGGCACCAAGGCAGGGCAACGCTCCACCAGCAGCGGCCTAGCTTTAGGTGGGCTTGGATGCCCCTGAGCGCAATTTGCTGTTTGTTGTCTCCTGGGACTCGTGTTTGGAAAGCGTGGAAAGTAGTAGCAGGAGCAACCGCGGTGTTATTTTTTCTTATATATAATATATAATATAATATAATATAATATATATATATATATATATATATATATATATATATAATATATAATATATAATATATAATATATATATCTATTATAAAGGGCCCATTATAAAATGCAGCAAATTATATATAAGAATATATATATATATATATATATATATATATATATATATATATATATATATATATATATATATATATATATATAAAATATTCTTATATATAATTTGCTGCATATTATAATGGGCCCTTTATAATGGCCTTTTATAAAATTGGTTCAGCCTCGAACGCTGATCTGATTTTCCATGTGGCCCCCAACAGAAATTAATTGCCCACCCTGCTATAGAGCACTGCACATCAGAACAACTAGACACAAGGACAGTTTCCCCAGGAAAGCCATCACTCTGATAAACAAATAATTCCCTCAACACTGTTCAACAAAGTCTGCACTACTATTACTGTTAATCATCTCATCACTTCTTATCACCCATCCCCTCCCACTTGTGACTGTATGACTGTAACTTTGTCGCTTGTATCCTTATGATTTATATTGACTGTTTCCTAGTATGATTTGATTACTTATTGTACCCTATTAATTGTTGTACCTTATGATTCTTGACTCTTGATGAATGTATCTTTTCTTTTATGTATACTTAGAGTATTTGCACCAATACAAATTCCTTGTGTGTCCAATCACACTTGGCCAATAAAGAATTCTATTTTATTCTATTATAAAGTGCACTCTGAAAAACAAATGGCGCTTATTTTTTTTAGTTGCACAGAATTTGACAATGTAAATTGGCGATTTATGCTACAACTATTATGCTACTCTATGCTATTAGACTATTTGGATTTTGGTGAGAAGTTTATAAATATGATTAAGACAATTTATTCTAAACAAATAGCAAAAGTGATTGTGAATGGGGATTCAACAGAGAACTTTAATATAAAAAAGGCAGAAGATGACTTTCAGTATGGACTTTCCCGAAGACGGACCACTCCCACGATCCTCAGAGGCTTTGGTCCATGCTTCTTCGTCGAAGAGCTAGCTCCGGGGCAGAAACCACCTCGGAGATGTGGTGGAGGAAGGGGAGGGTAGAGGGGAGTCGCAAATCCCCTCCCCGGCTTGGCAAATGCTTCCTCCTGAAGATGTCTGAAGCAGTGATCTAAAATGGCCACCCTCAAGGGGAAGAGTTAGCTGGAACAAGATTGTGCAGGAGGAAGAAAGAAGTGGACAGCAGGAGAAATGGGAAAGTATAATTCAATGTAAGGTACCCCTGGATTAATTTTTAAGGATTTTAAAGAAAGGATTTAAAGCAGCAAAGAAAAAGGAGAAAAAAAGGTGTGAATTGTTTTTGACAGAGGTGGGGCTTTGAACCGAGAAAGGTAGAAGCTGGAAGAAGAAATCATTTAATTAACTTGGATAAATATATTTTGACATTTTATAGGCACAAATAAGGCTGAATTTGAGACTGTTAAAGGGGAAACTTAATATCAAATGGATTTGATTTTTTTCTTGGAAGATTGTGGTTTAAAAACCCCCAAATAGATGAACAAAAAAAGGGGGGGGGTAAGATTTGCTATAACAAAGAGTGCCATCTAGTGGTTAAAGTTAATTTGTTTTTCTTTGAAAGACACATTTTAAGGAATATTGATATAATAAAACAAGAACTTTGAAAAATTGAAACACCGAAACAAAGAAAGAAGTATGAAGATTCTGCCCTGGGATTAATTGTTGTTTTTGGAATGGACTTGGTACTGGACTAGTTGTGAACTAAAAATTTGAGAGGAATAAAATAAAAGCTGACTGTTAGAAACTAACTCCATAGACATTATTTGGATTAAATTACTAGACACAAAGGTGTAAAATGGCAATCTCTCTTCTGGCCCTAAAAATGGAACTTGGAAACATGAAAGAAACATTACAAGTATGAGGTGCTGCTTTAAAATTTTTGGAAAACGTGATTTCAGAATATGAACAACAAAGACAAAAGACAGAGGAGGAGGTGGAGCTGACTACAGAAGAGGCCATTTTTAGTTATCATCGGGAACAAACAACTTTGAAAAGGAGGAAAAGAGTGGGAAATAAAAATATGAGATGTAAGAAGTCAAACAAAAAGGGGAATATCTGTAAAATTAAAAAGGGTAAAAGGAAACAGCAGAAAATTGAAGGGTAGAAGGAAGCTATAAACAGGGAGGGTGATAAAAACTGGAGTGGAAGAATAAAGGGGAAAATGAAAGGGAAAAGAAGGGATAAGAAATAAGATTTGGGAACAAAGAAATTGTAAAAAGAATTGTAAAAAAATGAAAAGAAATTGTCTATTTAAAAGGCACAGAGATAATGGCTAATTAATATTCAAAAAGGGGATTTTGCAAAGTGATGGGGTAGCATAAACATATTTAAAGTTATGAATACTGTAGGAAATAGGGATATATAGATTATTAAGATAGAAAATAGAACTGATACTCTTCGGTATTGGAATGTAAGCTCTTTTCTCATGTGTATGGAGATGAATGGAATAATTAATGGAATATGTTCACTAAATATACTGAAATTATTGAAATGAAATATGAGGAGGTGTAATAGAATTGATATTTTCTAGTATTGAAATGCAGGCTCCTTTGTTTAAATATATAAAGATATGTATTAAATATATTGAAATAATTGAAATGATATAGGGGGAGAGCTGAAATGGAATTAACATCAGGGTTCAGGATTAAATGAATAGATTAATATGCTTTCTTTTTCGCAATGGTAACTAAGTCTTATGAAATTAAGAAGGGGAAAAACCATGCAGAATCTGATCTATATATGCAATGTAGTCTTAAAGTGATTATTAATCTCAATTTTTTAAGGTAATAAAAGTTAAATGTTTAATGGGATTTAAAGGGGGAGATAATTAATGAATACTTAAACTTTAAAGGTGATACACTTAAATTGGTAATTTACGGGGGTAACTATTTTTTAGAATGATTGTTTTAAATTAGAATTTAAGAAAAGTGTAATAAGAATACATGATGGAATATGCAAATACTTTAAAAGTATTAAAGTATAATAATTGTAAAGATACGAGAAATTCTGGTGAATTAAATAAGAGACAAGCACTTGGAATAATACAATCAAATAGAAAATGTATAAAAACATCATTAAGATAAGAAGTTGAATATAAACATTGAATATGTAACTGCGGTCATATTTGTATGTAAATGTGGAAACCTGTAATCATGCTGCTCACTAAAAAGAGATGTTTTTAAAATGTGGAAAACTGAAATAAAACTTGTTTTTTTTTAAAAAGCACAAGACAAGAATGTCCACTATCCCCATTATTATTTATATTAGCATTGGAAATGCTGAATAGAAGTACTAGACAAGATTCAGAAATAAAAGTTATGGAAATAAAAAGAGAAAAATATAAACTACAAGTGTTTGTAGATGACTTGGTATTTATTTTAGAAGAGCCATTGGAAGCTGGCCCCAAGCTAATGGAAAAGATAGAATGATGTGGAGAAGTTGTAGGATTGAAAATAAACTAGGGTGATTTCATGGCGGAGTGAAGCAAGGAGAGCAGTCTCTGTTCTTTTGTGTCTGGTTTTTTGTGCCTGGGAGCCTGTCAGGGCATTGTGGATCCTGGAGAGAAATGCGAACTAGAGGGGAAGCCTTGAGGGTAGCGAGGAAGAAAGCAACCTCCTGCTACAGCAAAAGAAAACCCCTTGAAACTGGCGTGCTAGAAACCCGACAACTATGGCGGGTCTGAAGCCGTGACAGCCAGCTATAATCAGGAAGTAGGAGAGTGAGGATCAACATGAAAATATTGGAGGAGAAACGGCGGACTTTGACAGTTTGGAGAGGTGAGAGAAGAGAGCCCTGAGAAACATGCTTAGCAGAGAAAGTCTTTTGGGAGAATAGATTGTGGCAGCAGCAAATTGGCGGTGAGAGCGAAGCGGAGCAGAGTTTGACAGAAAGCATGTATTTTGGCAGTGGGAGAGAGGTGGAGGCTCGGAAGAACAGAAAAAGATTGAACTGATTTCAAAACTCTTAATAAATATTAAAAAGATGCTAAGACATGGAGAAATACCAGATAAGAGTATTTGTGAGAGGAGGGAACAGACAAGAAGAACCATTTTGAAACAGGGCAGTGACTGTACAAATTGATAGAGAAAGAGACTAAACAGTTAAAGGCAGCTGACGAAGCAGAAGAAGTGCAGAAAGCAGTTTGACGCGAGTAGGAAAGAAGAAATGAAAATTGATTACATTCTTGCAAATTAATTAAATACTCAAGCAAATTACAAAATTATTATATACTTTATGTCCTATATCTGATGAACTGATATATTATAATTATATATATTATATATAATTTATATATTATAACTACATATGTTTATATCTATATATTTACATATATAGATATATACATCATCAGGCTTCTGTATTGTATTCGTCTGTGAGTCAGACTATCACAGCCTGTGATAGTCTGACTCACAGATGAACACAATACAGAAGCCTGATGATGGCAGATGAGATTCTGCCGAAACGTTGCTACAACTTTAAAAGCACAACTATAATGACGTGGGAAAATACCCGAACAAAGCTGAATACCATACATATATGTATGTATGTATGTATGTATGTATGTTTGTATATATTCATTCATAAGTTTTCGTGGTTACTTAAATGTATAGTATTCAGCTTTGTTCGGGTATTCAGCTTTGTTCGGGTGTATGTATATATATATATGTATGTATGTATGTATGTATGTATGTATGTATGTATGTATGTATGTTTTCTGAGGTTCAGCGGGTATTTGTATGTGGATCTTTGGTTGTTGGGTTTTCTCCACGTAAGATTGAGTATCTAGGCAACGTGTTGATGAAGTCTCATTCATCATCTTCAGGCTTCTGTCTTCACTCTGAGAAGCAAGAGCCAAGACAGAAGCCTGAAGATGATGAATGAGACTTCATCAAACGCTGCTTAGATACTTCAATCTACGCGGAGAAAACCCGAACAACCAAAGATCCATATATATATATATATATATATACTTTAGACCCTTACCTTTATTTAGCCCAGGGGTGTCCAACCTTTCACCTTCCCTGGGCCACATTAGAAGATGAAAATTTGGTTTGGGCCGCACATAAAATAAAGTAACCTGATCATCCAAAAAACCATAGAAAACATAGTTAACATATTAAATTTATTTGGAAATGAAGTTAGTGAGATGTTTTTATTATTTATTATTTATTAAAAATTATTTATTTTTATCACGGTTTTTTATCACGGTTTATTTTCCGCCAAATTTTATGGGGGAGAAAGCGGGGCTGGCGGTGGCAGGGGCAGAAGCGGTGGCAGGGGCAGCGGCGGCAGAAGCAGCAGTGGTAACGGCGGGGGCAGAAGCGGCGGCAGGAGCAGAAGCGGCGGTAGGGGCAGAGGCAGCGGGGCAGAAGCAGCAGCAGTGGCGGGGGAAGCGGTGGCGGGGGCAGCGGCGGCAGAAATGGCAGTGGGGCAGAAGCAGCAGCAGTGGCGGGGGAAGTGGCGGCGGGGGCAGTGGCGCAGAAGCGGCGGCGGGGGCAGAAGCAGCAGCAGTGGTGGGGGAAGAAGCGGCGGCGGCAGGGGAAGAAGTGGCCGTGGCAACAGCAGGAGGTGGCGCTCTGATGGCGCCTGCCTTTTCTGTTGCTGCTTGGCCTGGCACTCGCCTAGCCCCGTCTCGCGCCTGCCTCTCCTCCTCCTCCTTGCTGGCTCTGGCACAAAGGTTGGGGTGGGCACTGGGCCGCATTACAAGGCGACCTGGGCCACATGCGGCCCGTGGGCCATGGGTTGGACAAGCCTGATTTAGCCTATTCTAGAATTATACAACCACACAAAGATAAGGTGGGATACAGTGCACACAGAAGCACATACTATTGATATCATTTTGGATGATATTACTTACATTTATATAGACACTCTGTTATATACTTTTAATTATACTAGAACTTTAGTGCTAAATAGATAACAAATAGGGACTGATATACGTTACTTAGATTGAGATACTTGATATAAATTGACACTCTTTGGAGATTGATTGATATAAGTAATTGATGACAGTATTGAAAGATTTCTTTAGAAACTTTAGAAACTTCAAAATGTCAACTACTACAATTGTCACAAAGATCGGGGGAAAAAAGACTGCCCCAAATATGCAGAAAATACAATCAACACTCAAGATGATACCAGAAACAATGATGAAAACCCAAGAAACAATATCAAGAAATCATGACAATTTTAAAAGTGAGATGGGAGAGATGAAGGGAGAAATACGGAAATTAGAAGATAGAATAGGGACAATCCAGCAGGCAATAGATAAGATGGAACAAAAAATAAAGGTGGTGGAAACGAAGGTTGAACAGACAAATAAGAAAGTGGATACAGTTGAGCAGAAACTGATGGTGGAAAACAGAAAGCTAGAAGAGTCAATTGCCCATCTGGAGATGGAGAGAGCTGATTTTTTTTCCTTAGGTTTCAAAATGTGACTGAAGATAGAGGTGAAGACTTACCAAAAATAATGTCAGACCTATTGGCGGAAATACTGCAAAGACAAGAAATCTGTAGAGAAATTGATGAAGTCTATAGAATACACACCAATTGTGAGAGACAGGTTAAGTTGCCACGAGAAGTCCACATAAGCTTCTTGAAGAAATTTATAAGGGATGAAATATATAAAATAATGAGAGATGAGCTATTGGTCTTTAAGGGAAAAGAAATTGTGACATTAAAGCAAATCCCAAGGAGAATAAGAGTACATAGAAAGAACTACCATTTCCTGATGTCACAATTGAATAAACATAACATCATATTCAGGTGGCTCATCCCAGAAGGGATGTTGCTATCATGGCAGGATAAGAAATTCAAAACAGACAGTATAGAGAAAGCATGAGAATTCTTCGACCTCTGTGTAGCATCAGAGGAAGAGGCAGCAAAGGAGAAATTGAGAGTAGAAGCCAGGAAGAACAACAGTCAGAGGAAAGAGGAATAGAACAAGAAGAAAGAGAACAAGAGGAAATTGAATGACAAGAAAGAGAGGGCTTAAGAACAAGACAACAGAGAGAAGTAAGAACAAACAGACGACAACAAGTAACATACTAAAAGTAGGATGGAAGAAGAAATCAAGCTAATCTCCATAAATGTCAATGGATTAAATTCACCAACAAAAAGGAAAATATATTAACTAAACTACAGAAACAAAACATAGACATCATATGCCTTCAAGAAACATACAAAAACACTATAGTAAAATTTTGGAATCAGCAAAATTGGGAAATCTATATTTATCCTTGGCTCAACAAAAACAAAAACAAAAGAGGGATAGCGATATATGTTAGAAAACAATTACAATCCAAATAGGTTTATGCAAATGAGGAGGGCAGAATTCTAATGCTTGAAATAATAATACATTATAAGAAAGTGTTACAGTTTTATATATACCTTGAAAAAATGACAAACAGAAGGGATTTTACTGTAAGCTATATAGGAAACTGACAGAGATGGAGTATGAAAATATATGTCTGGTAGGTGATTTTAATGCAGTAATGAAACCCAAAATAGATCATGTGAACAATAGTGTAGACAAGAACAAGAACCACAAAATAAGACAATAAATGAAAAAAGAGCTATGGTTGGACATAAATTGAACATGTTAATGCAGGAAGAATGGGCACAAAATATGAAAAGGGTGAAACAAAACCATTTTGAACACACAAATAAGCCAGGAAGATGGTTAGCGTACAAGTTAAAGAAAGAGAAAGAGAGGAGAACGATACAGCAATTAAAAGATGTTAACGGCATATTACAACATCAGATGGAAAAGAAAAAACATATTGTTAAAACCTTCCTTGAGGAATTATATAGGCGGGAAGATAGAGGAAAACATCCAACAATATTTAAAAAGGAAAGGGTTAGCTACAATTTTGGAAAAAATTAAAGAAATGATGAATAAGGGAATAACACGAATGGAACTACAGGAGGCAATCCAGAAACAGAAAAATAATAAGACACCAGGACCAGATGACCTCCCGGGGGAGCTTTACAGGGTGGGATTCTACCGGTTTGCACTAGTTTGGTAGAACCAGATTTTACGGTTCCCAGTAGTTCGGAGAACCAGTAAATCGAACCTCTGGCTGGCCCTGCCCCTCTCCACCCGCTTCTCCACTCCCTGCCCAGTCACTCCCTAGCATGCATGCACAACATGCGCGACATGCCTGCAGCCTGCTTTTGTGTGCCTGTCAGGCCAACCATTGCTGCCTGCCTTTCGCTGCGGCAGAGCGAAAAGCTTGCAAGTCCCCCTCCCTTTGGGAAATGGCTCCTATCTGCTCACAGGTAAGCCTGTGAGTCATGCCAGCACTTCTCCCCTGTTCCTGGACCTCGCCCAGTCCACCATGGGCCCCTGGCCTTGCCCTGCCCTCCATGGGTCTCCCCCATCTTGCATCCATGCTGGGCCTCCTCCCACCTGGCTGCCTGCTTCTTGACATGAAGGCTGAGCTGGACACTGGGGCTGAGCCTGAGCCTGAGAGGGGTGATGGAGGTGCCCCAGAAGGGAGGCTGGGAAATCCTGGGGCTGCTTCTCGCCACCACCACCCCAGAGCCCAATGAAAGGGAGGGTAGATGGATGTTCTGGGGGCCGGGGCTGCTCCTTTTTCATTCTCCCACTGCTCGCTGCTCTGGAGCTTGCCGGATCAGTTCGTCCCAGCCCAGGTATGAGAGACACACTATGAGACACACTCCGGAAAACAAGCAGCACTGGTGTCCTTGGATGCACAAAAAGCATTTGATAATGTAAATTGGCAGTTTTTTATAAAACAACTAAAAGCCATAGATTTGGGGGACAAATTTATTAGGATGATATCGGCAATCTATTCAACCCAGACAGCCAGTGTGCTACTCAATGGAGACAGAACAGAAACCTTTAATATAAACAAAGGAGTGAGACAAAGATGTCCATTGTCACCCCTCCTTAGAAATATTAGAAGAAACATTAAAAGAAATGAAAAAAAATTAAGGGGTTACAATCAGAAAAGAAGAGTATAAAATACAAGCATTTGCTGATGATATAGTATTTTTTTCTAAAGGAACCAGATGAAACCAGTACTGCTTTAATAAGAGAAATCGAAGAATTTGGTAAAGTAGCGAGACTTAAAATAAATAAAAACAAAACAAAGATATTAACTAAAAATATGAGCGACAAACAAAAAAAGGAATAAGAGGGAAATTTGGGGATGCAAGTAATTAAAAAAGTAAAATATCTTGGTATTTGGCATCAAGATGTTCCTCAATTAAAGAAAGTAATTACAATAAATTAATGATGCAGATAAAAAAGGAATTGGAAATATGGGGAAAACTCCAAATTTCATTTATGGGAAGAATTGCAGCAGTTAAAATGACTGTATTACCGAAAATACTATATCTATTCCAAACAGTACTAGTAAAATTAGATTTAAAAAATTTGGGGGAATTAAATAAAATAATAGCTAAATTCATTTGGGCCAGGAAAAAAGCTAGAATTAAAATGAAATTGTTGCAGGATAAAAGAGAAAGAAGTGGCTTTGGACTTCCAGATTGGATACATATTATCAGGCGGCAGCTATGGTATGGATAAAAAATTGGATCACCAAAGGGAACAAAAGGATATTACTAATAGAAGGACATGACCTACAAAGAGGGTGGTATAGTTTTCTATGGGAAGGGAAAAACAAACAACATGCCTACTTTCAAAGATATCAAATTAGGGATACAATTATTCAACTATGGGAAAAAATCAAGAAGGATCACTATACTAAACTACCAAGTGGGCTGTCGACAATGGAGGCATTACTATACCCAAATGCAATGGATGTGGCTAAAATGAGAAATTACAAGGATTTGCTTAATAAACAAGGAAGATTAAAAATATAGGAATTAAAAGAGCAAAATATAGACATTGACTGGTGGTTTTACATGCAGGTACAGAAAGGATAAAGAAGAATATGGGTTTTACATGGACCAATAACAATTAAATAAAATTATCCAAGAAACAGAGAAAAATATTGTATCTAAATTATATATTTTTCTTCTGAGCTTTAAAATGGAAGAAGGGTAGTTAAAGAAATGATGTAGCCTGGGCGAAAAATGTGGGACATAATATAGAATTGGAATATTGGGAGAGAATGTGGGGGGAAGGGGGAAATTATAGACTAACACTATCTACAGCGTATAAAGAAAATATGTACAAAACGTTTTATAGGTGGCATCTACCCCCCGTCAGATTGGCAAAGATACTTGCAAATCAAAACCCAGAATACCGGAAATGCAAGAATAAACAGGATACATACTTTCATATGTGGTGGACCTGCTCAGAAGCAAAAAAGTATTGGAGTAAGATTCAAAAGTGGTTAGAAGGTATAATTAAGGGAGAATATAGTAAGACTGACATATTATCTCACATATAACAACTGCTGTTAGGATTATATACACACAGCACTGGAAACAGGGAGATATACCACAAGAGGGAGCAGTGATAAAGAAAATTCTAGATTGCACAAAAATGGACAGGCTGACCTTAGAGTTAAAAGATAGAGAAAATTGATATCTTATTCAGTCTGGGACGCCTGGCATACATGGTTTGAGAGTAGAAAGAAAAGTAATACTGTAATTAATTAAAGAATATTAATATATATATATATATATATATATATATATATATATATATATGTGTGTGTGTGTGTGTGTGTGTGTGTGTGTGTGTGTGTGTGTTTGTTTGTTTTCTTAAGTTTTCACGGGTATTTATATGTATGGTATTCAGCTTTGTTCGGATATTTTCCCACGTCATTATAGTTGTGCTTTTAAAGTTGTAACAACGTTTCGGCAGAATATCATCTGCCATCATCAGGCGTGTGTATTGGGTTCGTCTGTGAGTCAGACTTTCACAGCCATTTCTGTTTCAAAATTTGGGGCTAGCCTATGCTGTGCCAGAAAGGTTTTTTCTTCACCCTGATTGGTTGGGAGTCTTGGTCTGTGTTTATTGGTCTTGAAGTTTGCTGTGTTCTGCTTGATTGGGTTTCTAATATCTTCTGTCTGTTTTGTTGCAATTTTTTTGTCTTGATTGGCTGGCAACATTGTGTTTCCTGTATTGGAGGCTTTTAGTGAGGCTTGGCTCCGAGTAAACGGATGGCTATCATTTCTTAGGAAGCTAGGTTTCATCTGGGTGCCTGGTTGGGGTATGTTTGAGCTGGAGGTATCAGTGGGGATCTGTTTGTGCCCAGGTATTTGCCTGGCTTGTGGTGTGGAGATTTTTTTGTTTGTGAGTGCAGGCTTCCAAATAATTGACAGTCTGGTGGAATTATCTCTTCTATTCATGCTTTCAGGTCTTTTTTTTTCAATCTCTATGGCTTCTCTGATAATTCTGTGGCTGGAGTTTTCTATAGTGGCTAGGGTTTTGGTACTGTTGGGTATATGAATACTCCAACTGGTTTGGTTGAATAAATATGTAAACCTAGGATTAAAGTGCTATGTAGCTTTAAGCACAAGAAACTGCAATGTCATTGTGGGTGCGGTTGCAGGCAGCCATATAGGTAGGAGGGGAAACGTAATAGCCCCGGCTTCTGGATGCAACTGTCTGAGTCCGGCTTCTGGATGCAACTGTCTGAGTCCGGCTTCTGCATGCACCTGGTTACTGTTCCAGGTCTGCTGCCTACTGTGTGTTTGAACGTCTATCTGCTTACTTTTTGGAGGCTACTGTGCCAGATACCAAATTCAACTGAACACAAGGACTGTTTACTGGTGAGCTGAGAATTCAGTATTGTCCTTGAGAGAAAGGTATCATATGGAGAAGAATACAAGCAGATAAAGACATTGTATTTACTGTTTAAAAGACTTGATAACTGGATTGATAAACTGGATACTGACATATGGACTGAATGACTATTCTTAATCTCTGTGTGAATTAAATACCTATTTAAAAACCACAAACAGTGTTTTTGTCTCAAGTGTGTGTATACTCTAGGGCCCAGCCTCACTCTCATTTGGCTGCCTGGCTTGACTGCTGCTGTGCACTCTGCTCGGGGGTTTGTCCCCAAACACTAACATTGGTTATGGGCCCAGCCGTGTGCACAGTCTAGCTAACCAGGTTTTAGCAGTGAGAGTTTTGGTCAAGAGTTACACATTGCTGTAAAGACAAACTGTTTGTTGAATAGTTATTTTTCTGCAGAGCAATGGCACAAGTAAATTTGCCAAGTCTGTCCATGATATCCAGGTTAGATGGAACAAACTATGTTTCATGGTCAATGAAGTGTAGTTTACTGCTACGAAGAGAAGGTTTGTGGGACATAGTTACAAACCCACCAGATGTATCAAACTTAAATCCTAATGATGAAAAGGATTATAAACTGATACAAGATTATGAACATAAGAATGAACAGGTTTTGTGCATTATAGGTCTCACCCTGTCTGACCAGCAACTCATTCATATCCGTGGAATGGAAAATGCTGCAGACTGCTGGGATAATCTTAAAAGGATTTATGTTCGAGACAGTGTAGGAGCTCATATTAATCTTACACGGAAGCTGTTTAGAACACATCTTGAGATAAATGGAGACATGTTGACTCATTTAAACTGTATGAAAAGCATTTTTCAACAACTGCAAGAAAAAGAGCTTGTATTTAATGAGTTACAACAAGTATACATCATATTGTCTTCTCTGGATCGAAGCTATGATGATTTTGTGACTGCATTGGAAGTATTGCCAAAAGACAGTTTATCAGTAACTGAGATAACTGGCCGGTTATTAGAGGAAGCCAGGAGAAGGAGTGAACGTATACAGCTGAGGGAAGATAAGTCTAATGAAGAGAAATTATCTTCAAAGCCTGAGAGAAACCAGCTGTGTAAAGGAAAGCACCCAGAAGAAGAGAAGTTATCTCCAACGGCATACACAATTAAAAAGTGTTTTAATTGTGGAGGCAGAGGACATTTGGCAAGATTCTGCAGAAAAGGAAAACGCCAGAATATAAAGAAGCCAAAGAAATCCTTTGAACTAGCCACGTTCAGCAACTGTGATGTGAAGAGTGATATATGGGTGGTGGACAGTGGTGCATCCCACTGTATCACGAGAGATAAGACAAAGTTTATAAAAATGTCTACAAGCTCTCAGCATATATCACTCGCGAACGGGTGGCACCTCAAGGCCAAGGGTCAAGGTATTGCTTATTGTCCATGTTTAAAGCAGAATATAAACATGTTATATGTACCACAGTTAAAAATGAATTTACTTTCTGTGAGAGAATTAGATAAACTAGGATATGTGGTTACATTTAAAGATAATAAGTGCATACTGGAAAGAGATAATAAAAAGGTAACTGCAGCTTTAAATGGAGCATTATATGTCTTACATGATAGTAAGAAAGGGGAGGCACAAACTGTATTTAAGAATACCAAGCCTCATGATGAATGTATCCATTTATTGCATATGCGTTTGGGGCATGTAAATTTTAAAATGCTAAAACGCACAGTAGAGTTATCTGAAGGGATAAGGTTAAAGCCCTGTGATAAGTATTTGCGTTGTAATGTCTGTTGTGAAGATAAGAGTAAGATATTGCCTGCAAATAGGCTAAATGGTTTTAAAACTAAAGAACCTTTAGAGGTAGTATTTGCAGACATTATAGGTCCTAAGAAACCCAGTATGGGGGGTGCTCGATATATACTGAGCATTATGGACCATTACTCTAGATATGGGTTTTGCTACCTAATGAAAAGCAAAACTGAAACATATCAACATTTCTTCAATTGGTTAAGGTTTGCTGAAAGAAAAACCAAACGGCAAATTATAACCCTGGTGACAGATAATGGCATGGAATTTGTTAATAGCAAATTCCAGAATAGGTTAAAGGCAGCTGGAATAGCTCATAAAAAATCTGCACCATACAGACCACAACACAATGCATTTATAGAAAGAAGAGGCCAAACACTACAGGCAATGGTTAGAACAATGTTAACTGATTCTGGATTACCTGATTCTTTGTGGGGGGAGGCCACAATGTGTGCTAATCATTTATTAAACAATGTGGTTAACTCAACCACTGGTGAAATACCATTCACCATGTGGCATGGCAGGAAGCCTGATTTGAGTTACCTGCACACATTTGGTGCACCAGCATGGGTGCATATCCCTACACAACTCAGACGTAAAGGGCAACATAGAGCTAAACAATTTTTCTTCGTTGGTTACCAAGCTAACCATAGGGCATATAGATTTTGGGAGAAAGGCACATCTAAGGTGTTATGTAGTGCCAATGCCCAATTTCTAGAGCACGTAGGATGGGATAAGTTAGAGCAGGATAACAATAAAGAGGTGGTTATTGAATCCTACAGAAATCCCATTGAGTATCCCTGTAACTTTAAAAAAAGAAGTAAAGCAAGAAGTACAGGAAGAAGTACAGCCCCTAGAGGAAGAAATAGCTGAAGATGAGGAACAGGTAGTAACTCAACCAAGCCCAATAATACCCAGAAGGACTACACGTATTTCTAGACCGCCTGATAGATACCAGGCTAATACAGTGTGCCAGGTAAATAGAATTCCATCTACTGTGGATGAGATTAGAAGATATCCTTCTAAAGAGAAAGAAAAATGGTATGCAGCTATTAATAAGGAATTGAAGTCTTTGAAGGATATGAAGGTGTATGAAAATGTGAGATTACCTAGTAATGAAAAACCCATTGGCTGCAAATGGATTTTTAAAATAAAAACTGATAAGGATGGAAACACAATCCATAAGGCAAGGTTAGTAGCCCAAGGCTTTAGACAAAGTGCAAAAGACTATGATGAAGTATTTGCACCTAGTCTGAAAGCAGCAACTTTAAGGGCAGCATTAGTGTGGGCAGCAAGCAAGAAATATATAGTTAACCATTTAGATGTGGAAACTGCTTACTTGCATGCTCCACTAAGACATATTGTTTATATGAAAAGGCCTAATGGATTTAAAGGAGACAATAATAATGATAATGATTGTTGGTTATTAAACAAGAGCCTTTATGGTCTTAAACAATCGGGCTATGAATGGAACCAGTATATTGTAAAGGAACTGACCAATATAGGATTTAAAGCTGGTTTAGCTGACCCATGTCTATTTAAGAGAGAAAAGAATGGGAAGATATCATTATTATTGTTGTTTACTGATGATATTGCTCTGATGACTAAGACTAATGATGAAGCAAATGAAATAATAACATCATTAGCCAAGAAGGTAAAAATCAAGCAATTAGGGGAGATAAAGAGATATCTAGGTTTAAATATACTGAGAACACAGAAAGGGTTTAGGATATCTCAGGAAGATAAGATATCGAAATTGCTAATGGATTATAAGATGGAACTTTGTAAGCCTGCAAAGACTCCAATGAGTCAGGATATTTGCAAAATGGATACACAAAGTCCCAAATGTGATAAGGAACTGTATCAATCCTTGATTGGTAGCTTATCATATATTAGCAATTGGTCAAGGCCAGATATTGCTTTTAGCATTAATCAGCTGGCTCGACACAATAATGACCCCCTTCAATGTCACTGGATAGCATTGAAAAGAATCCTAAGATATCTAAAAGGAACATTACACCATGCACTGTATTTAGAACCAAAAGGTGATCTCATATTGAGTGCTTATGCAGATGCTAGTTTTGCAGCAGAAAAAGATACTAGAAAGTCGACTTCAGGAACAGCCATAATGCTGGGTAAGACGTTAATAGGCTGGAAGTCTATAAGGCAACAGCATATAAGTTTGTCTACTATGGAGGCAGAATTCTCCTGTTTATCATTTTTGTGTACTGAATTGATTATGTACAAACAAATGTTGAAGGATATGGGTATAACTGTAAATTACCCTATAGTTGTACATGAAGATAATCAGGCAGCAATTAAAATGGCCACTAATATTGCAGTTAAAACCAGAAGTAAACATACAGATTTGAGGTATCTTAATGTAAGACAATCTGTACAGAGTAAATTGATACAGCTGGAGTACTGCATGTCGGAGGACAATATAGCTGATCATTTTACTAAAGCCCAAGGTGCTATTAAGCATATAGAGAGTTGTGAAAAATATGGATTTAGAATGTAAAGGTTACATATTTATATCACCCAAAAGGGGAGAATGTTGGGTATATGAATACTCCAACTGGTTTGGTTGAATAAATATGTAAACCTAGGATTAAAGTGCTATGTAGCTTTAAGCACAAGAAACTGCAATGTCATTGTGGGTGCGGTTGCAGGCAGCCATATAGGTAGGAGGGGAAACGTAATAGCCCCGGCTTCTGGATGCAACTGTCTGAGTCCGGCTTCTGGATGCAACTGTCTGAGTCCGGCTTCTGCATGCACCTGGTTACTGTTCCAGGTCTGCTGCCTACTGTGTGTTTGAACGTCTATCTGCTTACTTTTTGGAGGCTACTGTGCCAGATACCAAATTCAACTGAACACAAGGACTGTTTACTGGTGAGCTGAGAATTCAGTATTGTCCTTGAGAGAAAGGTATCATATGGAGAAGAATACAAGCAGATAAAGACATTGTATTTACTGTTTAAAAGACTTGATAACTGGATTGATAAACTGGATACTGACATATGGACTGAATGACTATTCTTAATCTCTGTGTGAATTAAATACCTATTTAAAAACCACAAACAGTGTTTTTGTCTCAAGTGTGTGTATACTCTAGGGCCCAGCCTCACTCTCATTTGGCTGCCTGGCTTGACTGCTGCTGTGCACTCTGCTCGGGGTTTGTCCCCAAACACTAACAGGTACCATTGAAGTTGATACTATGATCTGTAGCTTTCACGTGTTGGATTAGTGAGGAAGTGTGTTCCAGCATTTTTACTGCATTTTTGTGTTCATCCAGGCAGGTACTTATTCTTCTATTGGTCTGTCCAATGTATGTGGCAGGGCATGATGCACAGGGGACTTCATATATGCCTTGGTTTTCCAGGTCAATTTTATCTTTGGGGTTTCTTAGGATGGCTGCTATTTTTCTGTCTGCTTTGAAGGCAGTCTTGATGTGATGCCTGTGTAGTATCTTACTGATTTTGTCTGTAGTACCTCTTATGTAGGACAAGACAGCTGTTCCATAGGTTTGTTCATCTTCTAGGTCTCCATTATGTCTCAGTGTGTTTTTGTGGATCAAGTCAGTGATTTTGCTTTTGTGGAAGCCATTGGCTGTCAGTACTTTAGTCAGGGTGCATAGTTCAGTCTTTATGTGTGTCTTATCTGCCAGGCGTTTGGTTCTGGCGATAGTGTTTTGGCCACGGAGTTTATCTGTGCTGGATGGTGGTGGGATTGGGTGTTGAAGTAGCGGTCGGTGTGTATTTTCTTCTGGTATATGGTGTGTCTCAGTGTGCCATCTGTTTTTTTGTAGATTAGTACATCTAGGAATGGTAGTTGTTTGTTTGTTTCTGTTTCCACGGTGAACTTGATTTTGGGGTGTGTGTTGTTTAGGTGTGTTAGGAAATTGTTTAGGTTTTCTTTTCCATGGGGCTAAATCACAAATGTGTCATTGATGTATCTTAACCATAGTTTGGGTTTGTGGGTGGCATTAGCTAGGGCTCTGGATTCGAATTCTTCCATGAACAGGTTTGCAATGACGGGTGACAGTGGTGATCCTATAGGGGCTCCTTCAATTTGCTTGTATCTTTGTCCTTTGTATATGAAATATGTGTTGGTTAAGCAGTGTTCTGTTAGTTCCACGAGGTGTTTAGCTAGTTGGTATTTATTTTTGATGATTTCAAGAGTTTCTTTTATCGGGACTTGAGTGAATAGTGAAACCACATTGAAACTTACAAACAGATCTTCTTGTTCCATGTGTAGATCTTTGATCATTTTCAAAAAAGTGGTATGAGTTTTGTACATGTGAAGCTGCTGCTTCAGCATGGGGCTGTAGCTGCTTTGCTAAGTGCTTAGCTAGGTTTTGTAGTGGTGCTCCTCTGGAGCTGATTATGGGTCTGAGAGGTATGCCTTCATTGTGTATTTTTGGGAGGCCATATAGTTTGGGGCATCTGGAAGATTTTTTTCTTGGGATGATCGTCTGTTGGATCTCTTTGCTCATGTGGCTGGTTATAATTTTCTTCTTAGTTATTATTTCCAGATATGTGGTTGGGTCCGTGTTTATGGGTTTGTATGTGGAGTCTTGGAGTAGGTCTGTCAATTTTGTTTCGTAGTCTTTTCCATCCATTACTACTATAGCATTACCTTTATCTGCTGGAAGTATGATTATGCTGCTGTCGTTCTTTAGGGCTTGCAGGGCTTTTAGTTCCTCTTTGTGCAAGTTGCTTTTCGGTGGTTTGCTTGTGCATAGGATGTTAATAACTTGGTATCTTATTCTGACTCATAGACAAACACAATACAGAAGCCTGATGATGGCAGATGAGATTCTGCCGAAACATTGCTACAACTTTAAAAGCACAACTATAATGATGTGGGAAAATACCTGAATAAAGCTGAATACCATACATACATACATAGATACATAGATACATATTGAATGTAGAATTAACAAAAAATGTACGATGTAACAAGTGGTATAAGCAAGGAGTAAAGAATAGATAATTAATAGAAAAAGTAATATGTAATAATCGCAATGTAATAGAAAATTAAATACAAGAATATGGTTAAGAATTGTAATTGATGTCTTCAACATTGATGCATTTGTTTTTTTAATGTTTTTAAATTGTTGGAAAACTGAATAAAGTTTATTAAAAAAGAAAAAACTAAAATACTAGATAAAATACAATGATGTGATCCCCAATTATAACTTCAAAAACGGCAACTATGATCTTATAGACAATGATCTCTCATCCCTTGATTGACAATTTCTATTCACTGGATGCAATACTGTTGAAGACCATTACAACGTATTTTTACTTGAAGTCAAAAGAGTAATCAAACTATATGTACCAATAACAACTCCGAAAACCAGAAAAAACAGATTACCCATAACAGTAAGGAAGCTTCAATCCAAAAAGAGATCACTTTGGTGGAAAAACAAATCTGGTCATGTTGCCAACTTCAAAAGCTGATACAAAAATTTATGCCATCAGATAACGACTGAATGCACCAATTATTACACTAAACAAGAGGAAAACCTATGCACCAATTCCACCCGTGCTTTCTACAATTTTGTAAACAACAAACTAAGAGACTCAAGGTCCATCCCACCCCTGAAAGGACCTAATGGTAAAGACTGCAACGACGACACTATTAAAGCCAACCTCTTTAACACATTCTTTGGCTCAGTATTTTGAAACAGCAATGGATCATGCCCAGTATTTCCTAGTCGAACCATAGACAATTAAAATAATCTAATACATATCGATTTTACAATAGACAATGTTGAAAAAGTACTATGCAATCTAAAACTATCTCTATCTATTGGCCCGGATGGAATATGTGCCTACTTCTTAAAAAAGCTATCCACTGCCATAGCTGAACCTTTCAGCATAATCTTTGAAAAATCTTTCAGGACCAGCTCCTTGTCAAACTTCTGGTCACAAGTCACAGTCATTCCCATCTTCAAAGAGGGAGACCCCACCCTAGTTGAAAATTAGAGACCAACCTCTTTATGCTGCATCACCTGTAAAGTTATGGAATCAATTATTAACCAATCCATTATCCTCCGCTTAGAGACAAACAACCTACTCTCTAATAAACAATTTGGTTTCAGAAAAAAACTATCCTGCAATCTGCAACTCTTACACTGCAAAAACATATGGACTACACAACTTGATCAGGGCAAAGCAATAGACGTGATCTACATAGACTTCTGTAAAGCTTTTGATTCAGTGGTACATGACAAACTACTCCTAAAACTAAAATCTTATGGTATCTCTGGACACCTGCATAACTGGTTAGAATCATTACTGTCAAACAGACAACAAATGGTCAAAATTGGGAGTGTCCTAACAAATTCTGTACCTGTCAATAGTGGTGTCCCCCAAGGCAGTGTTCTAAGACCAACTCTCTTCATACTCTACATAAATGACTTCTGTGATCATATTAAGAGCAACTGTGTTCTCTTCGCTGATGATGTAAAGCTATTCAACACCACAGACAATACTGCTACCCTTCAAAAAGACCTTGACCATGTATCAGAATGGTCAAACAAATGGCAACTTCAAATCTCAACAAATAAATGCTCTGTCTTACGTATTGGCAAAAAATAAATAAATCAGAAAATAAAATACAGGCTGAATAGTCAAGACCTTGTTGGTGATCCAAACTCTGTTAAGGATCTTGGAGTACTCATCTCTAATGATCTAAGTGCTAGAGCCCACTGTAACTACATAGCCAAAAAGGCATTAAGAGTTGTTAACCTAATCTTATGTAGCTTTTTCTCTGGTAATGTTACACTACTAACTAGAGCATACAAAACATTTGCTAGACCAATACTCGAATACAGCTCATAAGTCTGGAACCCAATCATGTATCTGATATTAACACAGTTGAGAAAGTCCAGAAATATTTCACAAGAAGAGTTCTCCGCTCCTCTACTCATTGAAGAATACCTTATGCCACCAGACTTGAAATTCTAGACCTAGAAAACCTAGAACTACGCCACCTTCAGTCTGATCTAAGTATAGTATATAAAATCATGCGTTGCAATGTCCTACCTGTCAATAAATACTTCAGCTTCAACCATAAAAACACAAGAGCAAACAATAGATACAAACTCAAGGTTAATCGCACCAAACTTGATTGCAGGAAATACGACTTCAGCAACAGAGTGGTCAATGTCTGGAATACTCTACCTGACTCTGTGGTTTCTTCCCCAAACCCCAAAAACTTTAACCTTAGACTTTCTACTATTGACCTCACCCCTCTCTTACGAGGCCTGTACGGGGCATGCATAAGCGCACCAATGTGCCTACCGTCCCTGTCCTATTATTTCTTTTTATTTTTTTTATATGTATCCATGTATTAATAACTATGTTTTTACTTATACCTATTATCTTGTAAGCAATTGACAAATAAAATAAAAAATAAATAAAAATAAATAGATAAAACCCTTATAGATAAACAGAAAAATGAATTGATAAAGAAGATAGACCTTCAGGTAGTGAAGAAAGTTAAAGATCTGGAAATTTATTTTACAGCAAGATGTGTAACAATTAAAGAAGATAATTATACAAGGTGAATGCAATAAATTAAATTGGATCTGGAGAATTAGAAAAACCTACAATGGTCAATGATAAATGAATATTTTGCCAAGGTTACTTTTTCTATTCCAAACAATCCCTATAAAACTGAAAAAATTGTCAGAGTATATTCATGAACTGAAATAGAGCATGGTAACAAGGTCAGCCAGTGAATAGGCATAGCAGCAAAACTCTGAACAAAAATATTTTGATGAATTAAATAAAACAATTTTGAAATGCGTTTGGCAAGGAAAAATAGCAAGAATAAGACTGAAAATTTTGCAAGAATCTAAAAATAATGGGGGCTTTGGTTGCCAGACTGGGAGCTTTATTATCAGGCCTTTACATTAACTTGGCTGTATCCAAGTTAGATAAATCTCAGACATAGAAGACTACTATTGTTGGGAAGGGATGACCTTCAGTTGGGATGGCATGCCTTTCCATAGTATAAAAAGAATATAATACACAGATACTTTCAAAGACATTATGTAAAAAATGCTCTAATTTTAGTAGAGAAAAAAGTTAAAGCAAAAAAATTAGATGAAAATACCAGTCTGGCTTTCTACAATGGAATCACTGATACATCCAAATGTTGTAAATTTGGGGGGAAAAATGTAACATATAAAAATATTTTAAATGAGAAAGGGAAACTTAAAACTAAATAAGAACTACAAAAACAAGGTGTAGACCTAGCTGCACCTGTAAATACTATTGAGATATGAGAAGTATGCAAAGTCATATGATTTCTATAAAGAGCCAACAACACTAGTCCAAATATTATTAGTCACAGATGAAAAATTAATAAAGAAAATATACAGCTGTTTACTAAGCCTTAAAATGGAAGATGAACAAGTGAAAGAAACAGTGATAGTATGGGCAAAGAACTTTGGATACACTATAGAAATAGATAAATGGCAAAAACTTTGGGACAGAAATTCTAAATTGACAATGGCAATTACCTATAAGGAAAACTTGTATAAAATGTTTACAAAGATGTTTAAAAATATGTCTGCTAAAAAATTTGTCTGGAAATAGTCGGGGGTGGGATTCAAAATTTTTAACAACCGGTTCTGTGGGCATGGCTTAGGTGGTGGGCATAGCTTGATGGTCATGTGACTGGGTGGCCATGGTTTGGTGGTCATGTTATTGGCTCGGTGTGGCCAACTCAATATCACTCACATCGAGGCATGCATCTCCTCGCCTGGCCTCTCATGACTGTGGGGATGCTGCAACAGTCATAAGTGTGAAAAATGATCATAAGTCACTTTTTTCAGTGCCATTGTACCTTTAAGTAGTCACTCCACACAAGCAAAGTACCAAGCAAAGGAGGGGAAAAAACTCTGAGGCAGGAAGTCTAGTCTTGCTGAGAATGTAATAAGGATTAACAGAGAGGCAGTTTCTGTAAGCAACACCAGAATGTTTCCTTCCTGCCTTCCTTACAGGATTAGGCCAGTAATTTCTTCTAACAACCGGTTCTCCGAACTGCTTAGAATGTTAACAACCAGTTCTAGCGAATAGATGCCAGCTGGTAGAATCCCACCCCTGGAAATAGTTTACTTTACTTTATTGTCATTGCACCTTGTACAACGAAATTAAATGCCATCTTCAGTGTACATTATAACTATAAAAATAAATCACAAACACACATCCTTCACATTCTATACATGTAAATAAATGTAACTCGATAATGGGTTCTTACTATCATATGTGGTGGACATGTCCAAAGTCAAAAAAAAAATGGGTGAAAATACACACATGGATAGAGAAAATGTTAAAGTTACACATAGATTTAAAGCCAGAAATATTTTTGTTAGATATACTACCAGAAAAATACGATAAAGAGAATATATATTTAATACTGCATGTCTTGACAGCAGCGAGAATTGTATTTGCACAGCACTGAAAAATGAGGAAATTACAGATGAAAATATATATTTAAAAATATTAGAATGTGCAGAAATGGATAGGTTAACACTCAAGATAAAAGACATAGAAGATATAGAATATTTTTTGACATGGGATTTGTTCTATCAATGGTTAAATAATACAGGTAGAATTTAGAAGTTGAAAGATTAATTAATATGTACAAATAAACAATATTACTACCACTATTACTATGTGTAAAGTAAATTGACCCAGACAATACATTGTTTACCAAGCACCAATGTATGTTTAAGAAAAATGTATAAATAAAATATATTAAAAAAACCAAAATGATACAAAATCACTGTGCTCTTTAATTATGGATGAGCCATAGGTTTGGTTCTGAGAAGAATATCATGTACCGATTATCATATTGCTACCAATGCATTAAATTCTTATCAAAGAATTGATATAAACTAGAAACCAGAATAAATCCCCACCAAAATATTGTATTTTATATTTTCATTTAACCATGAATTGATCCACATAGTTTAGGTATGAAAACTACATGGATGTTTTCACCAAAAAAAGCGAAACATTTCTGATGTTTTATGTTTTATTCTAATTATTCTTTGCACAACTAGAAAGTTAACTAGATTACAAGAACATTGATGTATGGTTTTAATAAAATTCACCATACTTGCTACTCTATAAAATGCTTGGTCCAACAAAGCATGACAGACTTACGTAACTCTCCTACTTTCAAGATATCACATAGCATCTTTGTCAATTCAATGCTACTCCGACCAAATGGACATTCATGCTTATCTTCTCGGCTGCTATTTTCCAATACAATCTGAAATAGAAATAAGTTAGTTAAGATAGGTATATTCTCATCCCATCCCATCCCATCCCATCCCATCCCTTCCCATCAAGCTATCCCAATTCCAAAGGACTCCAAGTAACCTATGACATTAACAACAACAAAAAAACCCCACCAGAACCATAACAGATAAATAGATTAGAACTATATCAGTAAGAAGATCAACCACAAATTTAAGTCAAATTAGTTGTCAATAATAATAACCTTTATTGTCATTGTACATATATACAAAGAAATTGATTTAGCCTCTACTGGTGCTATCCATAACAAAAATACAATACAACATGAATAATATAGAAAACGGTCCTTATACAAGTAATTAGGGAGAAACCAGTCATATGTTTCCATGTATGCATGGAGTGATTGTAGTTGTATTTAGGAGACTGGCAGCCCAAGGATAAAAGCTGTTTTTAAACCTGTTTGTCTGGCTGGCTAGAATTCTGTGTCTTCTGCCTGATGGTAAAAGTGAGAAAAGACACTTCAGGATGTGAATCGTCCCTAAGTATCTTCCTTACTCTTCTGAAACAACAAGACCTGGCAAAGTGGTATTAGGGGGCAACCAATGATTTCTTGTGCCGAATTAATCACTCTCTGCAGTGCCTTCCTGTCCAAATCTATTGAATCAGTGTACCATACTGTTATATATGTACAGTATATAAGGATATTTTCCATTCAAGTCCTGCTTGAAATGCTACCTTACATCTTGCATTCTCCCACAGCCTTTTGAGAAGCATTGGTTTTTAAGCAAGGATTCCCAGTTTTATTAACTACTCAAAACTTTACCTTCTAGATATGATAACTGAATAAAAAGTTATGACCTTTTAATCTGGCTGAATGCAGCAGTAAGTGACAGCAGAGGGAATTTTTAGATGGATATTAACTAAATCAAAAACTGTGGCAGCTATCCAAATCAATATCTTTGAAAGTTGCCTCTAGTCTTTGGCACAGGATTGCTAAATGTGTGAAACTAATCACTTGAGTTAGAGTAGTTTTCTGTTCTATTCCATGTGATAATAGAATACATGGATTAATCAATGATGGAATTAAACATTATGTGGCATAACAGTTTGTTTGTCAAGCATTAATTGGGGAAGCCTCAATCTTCTGTAGAGACTAGTACTGCAATATGTTCACTTTCAGTTCATGTTACGTATTCCAGTCCTTACAGAGCTATTTCCCTTAAGGTCTGTGTCCCAGAATGCATGCCTGATTCCTTTATAATTATGCTACACGACAGAAGATAACTAATGCTGTTTTTCAGGGAATGAATAATAATCTTCTAAAAAACCAAAGATGTTGAAACATTTGAAAGTTTATGTACCATAAATAAGGTGATCTATTGGTTTTAAATCTTTTTTAGAATTCAATAAACAATTTTAATATTGTAATTAGGAATTAAACATATATCTGCAGTACATGTTAATGAATGGTTTTTTGTAAAAATTGCAGTGATTACATTTACATGGGATATCTTCAGTGTTAATAGTTATCCTTAGAGATATAATCTTATACTGAAAGGAAAGTTTCTTTTATAGGTTTGTGAAAGTTTATCTTATACACAAACTGTACATGGGTGTGAAATAACTTATTGTCACCTGACAGGAATCTTATTACGACTATATAAAACAGATTTTTGCTCATATCAACTTTGAGCCCACTATGATCATGTAATAAATGCAACAGATAGATAGATAAATAAATAAATAAATAGACAGATAAATAAATGACAAAGTACAAAACACAGAAATTAATGTATTTATTTTACTAGAACTTTAAAAGAAACCCAAACATTCTCATTTTTATTTTAAAAATATTAAGCTTAATCACTGATGAAAAAAATCTGCCTTGTCTTCCTAAAAATATAAGAAGACCTATCATTGCAGAAAAATTAGCACCTTCCTCTGAAAAAAGTGCCTCAATATACTACAAATTTCTAGAAAAAAAATTCACCTGATATTATTTCTTTGCATTAATTCCATAGTTATTGATGTGCTATACTAGCAAATAGCCTATTTTATTTGAATTGTCATGGGAAAAACACTAAGGCATGTGTGTCAAACTTGATTTCATTGAGGGCCGCATCAGGGTAGTGTTTGACTTTGGGAGGCCAAATGGCCGGGATGGTCATGGCCACTTCGGTATCACTTCTTTTTCCATCCCTCTTCAATTCTCCTTTCTTCTTCTTCTCCTATTTCCTTTTTTTTAATTACTTGCTCTCTTCCTATCTTTCCTTCTTTTTCTTTGTCTTTCTTCTTTTCCTTTCCTCTCCCTTCTTGGATGCTCAAATGCAAAAGGGAAAATGGGGTACCCTGTTTTCGGCCTGGATGGTTTCCTAAAGCCCTCTGCCAGCCCCATTTTCATCCTGAATGGCCTCCTGAAGCCCTCTGCCAGCAAAAATGAAGCCTGGGGCTGCATTTTCACTGGCAGAGCCATCGCAAGCCAGTCCTTCACAGTTTCCTTGACTGCCCCATGGGCCAGAATTAAGCACCTGCGGGTTGGATCCAGCCCATGGGCCTTGAATTTGATATCCCTGCTCTAAGGGCTTCCATTCTAATTTGAATTGGGATTCCATACTTTTTTGGTATACAATTGAATGATAAAGTTCTAAACAAAAGGTTTAAAAAAACCCACATGGTATTTGTTTATTAAGTAGAACAAAAGTTTAAAGATCCTGTATAAATTGGAAAAATGTAGTAAAGATCCACTTGACAAAAGCCACCCTCAGCCATTCAAAATCATTGAATTTATATCTTTTGCCAATCTCCCGTGGATTTGAAGTCCACACATTAAAATTACTAATCAAGATCATGTGAAATGTTAGTACCACTTTATAATCCCCTGGTAAGATCACACTTGGAATATTGCATCCTGTTTTGGTCACCATGATGTAAAAAAAGATGTTGAGACTTTAGAAAGAGTGCAGCAGAGAAGAGCAACAAAGATGATTAGGGGACTGGAGGCTAAAACATACAAAGAACAGTTGCTGGAATTGGATATGTCTAGTTTAATGAAAAAAAGAACTAATGATGACATGATAGCAGTGTTCTCAGGGTTGCCACGAAGAAGGATGAACTATTCTCCAAAGTATCTGAAGGCAGGACAAGAAGCAATGTATGGAAACTATTTAAGGAGAGAAGCAACCAAGGAGAAATTTCCTGAAAGTTAGAACAATTAATCAATGGAACAACTTGACTCCAGAAGTTATAAATGCTTCAAAATTAGACGTTTTTAAGAAGAGATTGGAGAACCATTTGTCTGAAATGGTATAGGGCTTCCTGCCTGAGCAGTGGGTTGGACTAGAAGACCTCTAAGGTCCCTTCCAACTTTGTTATTCTGTTATACTTTAAATGAAAATTGAAAGTACTTCATTAAAGACATTTATATTGAAGTATTTATACATTGTGTCATTAAAATCTTGGTTTTATTGCATAATTAATATTTACTATGAAAATATTGTTGGGGAGAGCAGAGCTGGCGTCGGGGCGGCACAATGTGTGATCTTGATCTCCAAGATCGCTATTGATATCTCCACTGCTGGATGGTTCCGACGGACCTAAACCGTCCCATAGAGACAGTGATTAATTAAGGCATCTCCTGTCAATCCCAGGGACATCGCAAAGTCCCTGGTCAATCCAGGAAAAGCCCTTTTGCCGGCGGCGGAGAGGCAGCCATTCAAGCTGCTGAAACTGGGACAGTTCCGGAATGGAAGAGATTGAAGGAAAGTGTGTCAGTTTGGTGAGATGAACTTTTACTTATTATTGCTTGAAGAGAACACCAAAAAGATTTAAAGTGAAATTAAAAGTGTAGAGAAAAGAGTTTAAGCAGCGAAATTAAGCTAGTTAAAGTGAAAGGTTTTTTTCCCCCTTTTTTTGAACTTTGAATTTGGTAAAACAACTGAATTTTAAACTGGACTGGTTTCTTTAAAATTTTCCATCTTTGTTTTTACTTTTTTAAAACAATTTTTTGAAAGTCTGTTTTGATTAAGACTCTTCTTTTGGATTTGAATTTTACTTTTACTTTTTTTTTTTTTAAAAAAAAGGAAGGATTTCATTTTCTCTTTTTGTTCCTGGTATTGGATACATGAGGGGGGAATGAAAGTGAAGGGGGAAAAAAGTAGCACTGCCATCTACAGGCTTGGAAATATTGTTTCTTTGTTTGTGCTTTACTCAAGGACTTTGAGCTTTGCGCTGGAAAAGATAGTGGGATGAGCATGGCAGATGCAGGTGCCACTCTGTGAAACTATAAATAATTAGAGCTTCGAGTTGAAGTTGAAAGAAAGAAGATTGAAGTGACCTTGAAAATACTGGAACTAGAAACATTGAGTTGATTTATTAAAGAGCCTTGGATACTCAGTGGCAGTGGCTGGCTTAACTTTAGGTTATTTTTCATCTCCTTTTTACTCTCCCCGCAGCTGGATTTTTATATTTGGATTTCAACCTTCTATTCTAGAAACTAGAATGTAAATTTTTTACCTTTTTTTTATCCTCTTCCTTTTCTCTCTTTTATTAAGAGAAATAATTGGATTAATAATTGGATAAGTGCCTAAAGATTTTTCTTTTTCCCTTTTTATTTTTTGGAGTGGTAATTGCCTGCCTGCGCTCCTTTTTTTTTCTTTTTCCTTTTCTCTTTTTTCTCTCTCCCTCTTTACAGGTAAGCACTACAAGATGAGCAGAAAGACAACCAGCTTCCAATAGCCTCTTCACTATCTGGAGGACAACGGTCAATATAGACAATCTTACAACAGGAGAAAGAGAAGGAAATGATATTACAGATGATTATGCAAGGAATTCAGAAGATTGAAAAGAGAATGGAGAATATTGAGCAAAGAACTGAAAAGACAGATGAGAAAGTAGAAAATATTTAACAGATGATGATGAAATCTGAAGATAGATTGTAAAAAATTGAAGAAGATACACAAAGGACAAGAAAATTGGAGATATTGGTACTCGATTGAGCGATGTTGAGAAGGGCAAGTGCGAACCATTATGATGGGAAATTTATAGATCAGAATTTTACTTAGGATTTCAAAATGTAGAAGAAGGAAAAGGTGAAAATCTTGCTGAAATAATGACAGAAATATTGGCAGAAGCATTAGAGGTAACCAAAGAGAAGATGATGGATGGGATGGATGAAATGTTCCATATCTATACAAAATATGCAATGAGAAACAGACTACCAAGAGAAGTTCATATCAGATTCACTAAAAAGATTATCAAGACACAGATACTGCAGGTAGCAAGAGAGAAAAATTTAAAGTATAAAGAAATTGTGGTGCTGAAACAGGTACCAAGAAGAGTAAGAGAGATGAGAAGAGAATACTTATTTTTGATCAAAGAGTTACTTAAAAGAGGAGTAAACTACAGATGGCTGATGCCAGAAGGCTTCTTGTTCATCTGGCAGGAACAAAGACACAGAATTGACACAGTTGGAAAAGCTGAGCTATTCTACTTAGAATATTTCAGAGGAAAGGAGGAAGAAGCAAGAAAGGAAGAGTCATTAATTGAATTTCAAGAGGAGTGTATAGCAATAATTGAAAAAGAAAAAGAAGAAGGTGCAGTAGGTGGTGTACCCAGAGAGCAACAAGAATTAAGACCTTCTAGAGCAATAAAAACCCCTCACAAAGCCCAAAATGGAGGAAAGAAAATTGATTACGATTAACTTAAATGGACTTAATTTGGCTACTAAAAGAAGGAAAGTATTTCACAAATTAGAAAAATTAAATTTTGATATAATTTGCCTACAAGAAGTACATATCAAAAAACAACATGAATATATATTGAAACAAAAAAAAATAGTGAAATTATTTATGTCGCTGACACAAACTAAAAAAGAGGTGTGGTTTTATATATTAAAGATACAATTTCGGCAGAATTAATTTACTCAGATGACAATGGAAGGATTTTGATGGTTGACAAAATGGACAATAATGTTAACACATTTTTAATTGCAATCTATGCTCCAAATGATAACATATGAAAATAATTGAATTGGAGATGTTAATATTTTTTATGATGGGAGATCTTAATGGAATAGTTAATGATCAGTTGGACTATAAAACGCAGAAATCAATAAAGAAAGCTAGAAAGATACTACCAAAATCTTTCTTTTGAATAACTGAAGAATTTAACCTAAAAGATGCATGGAGAGAGAGAAATGTGGATGTCAGCAGAATTACTGGCCAGCATACAAGAGATTGAAATAGAAACAAGCACCTGGGCAGATCATAATCCAGTGATAGTTATTTGGGAAGGATATAAGAGGAGATCTAGATGGGCATTAAATAATACGATATTAAAAGAAAAAGACTTTAAACAGAAAATAGAGAAATAATTTGTTTTGTTTTTTAAAGAAAATAGAAAAGAGGACACATCTTTACAGAATCTCTGGGACACAATGAAGGCCTACACAAGAGGCTTGATAATAGACTACACAAGGAAAAGAAATATAAAACAGAAAAAGACTTTCAAAACATTGGAGGATGATTATAAAAGATTAGAAAAAGATCTACAGAAGTCCCTGCAAAAAAAGACATTAAAAAATAAAATGGATATAATTAAACATAAAATGGGACTAATGGAAAAAGAGGAACTAGCACAAAAAATTAAAAATGCTAAACAGAATTACTTTGAAGATGCAAATAAACCAGGCAGATGGCTAGCTTATAAATTGAGAAAGGATAGAGAATCAAGAAGAATTAGCCAATTAATAAATGAAGAAGGACATGTTTGCTATGGAAATGAGGAGAAGAAAAAAATTATACAAGATTACTACGGAAAATTCTACTTTCAAGAGAATATTCAAGCAGAAAAAGTTAAGCAATATTTACAGAAAGTGAATTTATCTCAGATACCTAAAGATATTGAAACAATGCTAGAAGGAAATATAACAATGATTGAATTAACAGAAGCCTTAAAAAACCAGAACGTTGGGAAAGCACCAGGTCCAGATGGCTTACCAGTGGAGTTTTACAAGACTTTCCTGGAAATATTGAATCTTCACCTACTAGAAGTTATGAATGAAGTTATGTTAAAGAAAAGAATACCCAAAACATGGACAGAACCATATATTACACTTATACCAAAGGAGGATACAGACCTGCAGCAAGTTAAAAATTACAGACCTATAACTCTATTATTATATTATAAAATTTTTGCTTCAATTTTGGCAGAAAGACTAAAAAGATATTTAAATAATGTTATCCATATTGATCAAAATGGATTCCTGCCAAAGAGACAAATCAAAGACAATGTGAGAATTATTTTGGATACTCTGGAATACTATGAGGCGCATCCTATAAAGCAAACGGCTTTGATGTTTTTAGACGCACAAAAAGCCTTGGATAATGTGAGTTGGCAATTCAACTTATCTCAATTGACACAAATGGGCTTTGGTAAAAAAATTATTCAAGCCATTGAAATGATATACTATGAACAAACTGCAAAGATATTAGATATAAGAAAAGGGACAAGACAAAGTTGTCCACTGTTGCCCCTGCTGTTCGTGTTAACACTGGAAGTTTTGAAAAGAAATATTAGAGAAGATAAAGAAATAAAAGGAATGAAAATCAAAAAGGAAGAGTATAAATTGCAAGCTTTTGCAGATGACCTGGTATTCAAATTAGAAGACCCATTGGAAACAGCACCCAAACTAACAGAAAAAATAGAAGAATATGGAAAAGTAGCAGGTTTGAAAATAAATAAAGATAAAATAAAGATATTAACAACGAATATGTTAGCAAGATGAAAGAAAGAGTTGGAAGAAGTTTTAGAAATACAGGTCACAAACAAGGTTAAGTATTTAGGGATATATATTACACCAGATGTAGCACACTGAAAGAGGATAATTATCTTAAACTCAAACAGCAGATTGTGACAGATTTGAAAAAATGGGGAAATTTACAATTATCATTGATTGGGAGAATATCTACAATTAAGATGAATGTATTGCCTAGAATTTTATATCTATTCCAGGCAATCCCAATCCAACTAGGGAAAGAGTTTGTTGAAGACCTAAATAGAATTGTGTTGAAATATATTTGGCAGGGCAAAAAAGCAAGAATAAAACTAAAATTGTTACAAGATGCAAGAACAAGAGGAGGGTTTACCTTGCCCAATTGGGAGTTGTATTACCAGGTGACCAATTTGATGTGGGTAAAGGAATGGATAACATTAAGGAACAGTAGACTATTGACCTTAGAAGGGCATGACTTGCTGTTGGGATGACATGCCTTCCTTTGGTATAAGGGAACCAAAACATAGGGGTATTTTAGAAGACATTACATCTGAGAGGCACTGTTTTCGAATTGGGAGAACATAAAAAGACAATACTATTTAAAAATTCCATTATGGATATCCACTATTGAAGCTTTTCCTTATCCAATAATATATAAAAAGGAACAAACAGTTAGATATGGTGAGATATTGAATGAAAAGGGTGAACTTAAATCTATGCAAGCGTTGGAAGAACTAGATGTAAAAATGAACTGGTTTTCATATTTGCAAATACAATCCAGATTTGACAAAGATGTTAAAACAGAAGGTATTTATGATAAGTTGACTGATTTAGATAAAATCTTGATGGGTACTGATGAAAAAGTAATTAAAAAACTTTATGGACATTTATTAGAATTTAACCTGGAGGAGGAACAAGTTAAAGAAACGATGATTGCTTTGGGGAAAATTTTTGGATATGGGATTGATTTAGAAAAATGGCAAAAATTGTGGTCTCAAAATTATAAAATGACAATGTCAACTGCATATAAAGAAAATTTGTATAAGATGTTTTACAGGTGACATCTACCCCCGACAAGACTTGAGAGAATGTTTAAGAATAAATCGGATAAATGTTGGAAATGTCATCAGATACCTGGTTCATATTACCATATGTGGTGGACATGTTCAGACGCAAAAAAATATTGGACTAAAATCCACACATGGTTGGAAAAAATGATAAAACAACATATAGACTTTAAACCAGAGATCTTTTTATTGGGAATTATACTGGAAATATATAACAAAGAGTTGAAATATTTGATTGTAAATGTTTTAACAGCGGCCAGGATTGTATTTGCTAAGAATTGGAAAAATGATAAAATGCCTATGCAGGAAGAAGTTATTAAAAAAATTATGGACTGTGCTGAAATGAGTAAAGTGACATTTGAAATTAGAGAACAAGAAGATAAACAATTATATATGATATGGGATTTGTTTTATCAATGGTTGGACAAAAAGACATGGTAATGTAATACACTAGACAATTCTATGATAGAAATTTAATATACTGATATAAAACATAATATAGATATATATAACCATTGGTTGAAAGTATAACATAAATTTTAAAATTTGGAATATCTCGTATAAAATGATGGAATAAATAGTTTAGTCGTGGATGATTAATAACTGATAAATATATAAGCATATGTTATTTTGACAATGTGAAAATTGATATAAACTGTGAGTAATGACTACAAAAGGATAGCACAAAAGATTTGTAACCAACTGACACACTGTATGTATATAAAATAGAAGATGGTTTTGTGTTTTTATGTTTTGTATGTGAATGATTGTTTTTAAAAAAATAAAAACTCTTTTTTTTAAAAAAAAGAAAAGAAAATATCATTGTTTATTTAATAGATTTTGAATGAGAAATACTGAAAGAGATCTGAAAGTCACAATGTTTAATGTCACAATGTTTAATTATGTTATAGCATAATTGCACATGGATGGCATTGTTTACCATTGTCTTGTCTTAGTTAAATTGCCCTTTACAAAAATATACTAGGCTTTAGTTTCATCCCCTATCTGAATAAAGCTGTAGAAAATTTGAGATGAAACTTATTTTTAATCAAAACTTTATCATCGTGAGATTTTTCAGATGGAGGAATTCTTGATCTTGTTTTGCTGGGAGATAATAATTTTTCTATTCCCCATAGAATTAAGCCAATCAAATTTAAATAACAGGGGAGCATAACTACTTTGTCAGTCAAATTATCTCCATTTTACTGCATTTCCTAAGATTAAAGTTTATGAAGCTTATTCAACTAGTCTTTGCTAAAATGTTAGAAATAGAATAAAAGAAACCAAATATAATTCTCTGCTTTCAGATAAGCATGTAGGCAAAAAGTGAGTAGGAACTAAAAGTGGACAATAGAAAAATGAATCAGCATTCCTTTATCTTGCATAAGTAAATGAAATCAATAATACTTATTCCTTTCTTTGTGGATTCAAAATATATAGAAGATCAATCAAATGAATCTATCAGCAGGGCATTATTTTGACCTGAAAATAAATTGAGATCACTGCTCAGCAGTCATCAAAACATACAAAAAATGTGGTTCTATACAGCACTATTTTCTGCATTACCTATTAACTGTATTATTACCCCAAGTGCCTTCCTAGAATAATGGTGGCAACTCGAGAGCAAGCTTGACAAATGGATTTTAAAAAGAGGGACAGAAAGACCAAATGATAAATATACCTATGATAAGAAAGAGGCCTTACCCGGATATAAGCATCCTGCTGGTTTTTGGCAAAGTACAGCATGTTGTCCAGGGCTAGCATTCCTGGGGGAGTCTGAGTAAAATCCATTGCTGGGTTTACATGATTCTGCAAAACATAGAATGGGTAACATTAAAGAAAAGAAAGAGATAGCAACATGTTTTTGTTGCATTCATTATGCTACAAGAAAACATTTAATTTTTAATTTTAATTTATTGTTTTATCCCCCCATACCTCTAGGACATCTTCCCCATACCTGCATTTTAGGACATACAAATAAATATTAGGGACAGGGATGGGATCCGACCAGTGTAACTACCGGTTCGGTGATTTTACATTTTGTGTGCACATGCGTACTTTGCATGGACGCGCGCATGTATATCATCATCATCTAGCTGCCTGGACAGCGTGCGAGTGCACAGCAGTTGAAAAAGCACTTTTTTTGTTTTTCAGAGCAACCGGTTCTACAAAAGTGGACAGAACCAGTAGAATCCCACCCCTGGACAGGAGAGATATAACAATTTTGTCTTATGCCTTTCTTTCAGTTCATGTGATTGAACAAAAATATGTTGGCTTACTCTGTACTTCTCTAATTATCAAAAACTATTGACTAATGTTGTTTTTAAAAAAGGCCAGCATCATTTACTGGCAGGTAAAAGCGCCATCTGTACTCAAGTCAGATCTTACTTCTCTTAGGGAGACTTGAGACTTGATAGACAACTATAGATTTAGTTAACCACCGAACTTGGTTCCAACAGTTCAAGATTCATCTGGGAGATGGGGAGCTGTTATGAGGTAAACCAGGGAGATATTTCTGTAGAACACCTGATTCATGAAAGAGTATTACAAAATAAAACTCACAACTCTATCTTGCTTTATCATTTAATTTCCTTTCCACAGTTCAAACTCAGAGCCTGAAGTCAGACAATGCTCACTCAGACAGTACACCTGATCCACAAATGACAGAATTAAGTTCCAATCCATTCACCTGATTAGCCTTGGGAGAATCTCAGCAAAAAAATAATAATCTCCATTTAAATTCAGCTATTCTCCATTTTCCAAGATAGTCAACTAATCAGCAGGTGATGGAAGTAGGAGAGGATATAAATGGATCTTCCCTTTTCTCATACCTCCCCCCATGCTACAGAAAAAAAAACAAAGAATCTATTTTGAAACATTGCACCTTTTTACAATAGTAGTACAGCAGAATTTTTAAAAGTGTAAAAAACCAGCAGCAGACACAAAAGTTTATCCTCCATTGCCATTAATGCTTCTCTTGCCATCACATCTGAAGGTTGAAAGAATGTTCTTAACTCAACAGGCCTCTGGTCATATGGAACAGTTCTTCTGCCTCTTGTCCCTCCACTTTCTGTGTACACTCTCATGAGTTTGAATTGAAAAACAGGAGGCACAAGTTTACAAGAAATGAACTTTTCGATTGCCCAAAGCAAAAAAGCTCTATAATCAGGAACCAGCAGGGAAGAGGTAACAGTTCAAATGAACTCAGCAGGAGCTAGTCACTGAGAGTGTCATCACCAATTGAGAAAATACAGGTAACAGGTGCCATGAACTGTGCCATAAAAGGGGGGAGAACTGCTTCAACACTGCAATACCTGAAGTCAAATATATGATGTCTACAGTGACATCACAGAGAGCTTGTGATGAAGATGTGTTAATAGGTCAGAACAGAAGGGTTACATTGTTCTAAAATATTTATTGACAGAATAATAATTTGTACCAATGTGCTCCTGGTAAAGCATGGGAGCAATAACAAGATATTGCAAAGTATTTTTTCAACTTTGCAGCAACTCCTCTAAAGTAAGGAAAAGAAATTAATTTTTCCACAAGATATGAAAAGCATTTTTCAGATTAGATAGAGCCAGTTTTAATGGTTAAGGCATTAAGCTAGAAACCAGGAGATCATGATTTCTAGTCTCATTTTAGGAATGCAAGCTGGCTAGGTGACTTTAGGAGTTATTCTCTCTCAGCCTAACTCAACTCAGAGGATTGTTGGTGTGGAGGAAAAAAAAATGAAGGAATATTAGACATATTCAAAATCTTCATTTATTTATAAAAATAATAAAGTCAGTGTCAGGTCCCATAGATCTTTATTGGAACCTTGCCATTTCGGTGGGAAGGAAGGAGGATTCCTATTATACTCTCATGGGATGTTTCTTTGTTCCTTTTCTTTACTTTAATGTATCTTTGGGATGTTGGAAGGGAGAAAAGAATGTGCCTTGGGCCATCTGTTTTATCTCACCACTGAAGGATCGAGATGGTGGTGCCTGGGAATTGCCTATCATCACCTTCTCAGCCCGATGTTCTCCCAACATCTTCACACCTTGGGATTGGCTCAAAGATGAACTGGACATTGGAAGGGGCCTCAAAACGAGCAGTTTAACCTACCACTCCAGCACACAAAATGCAGATTCTGCCTACACTCTCTCTGCTATCACTGTCTTCTAATAAAAGTTCCTTTTGAAATTCTGTTCGTTTAAAGAGTTCCGCTTTCTTTTTTTTTAAATAAAATTTTATTTGAGTTTTCACAAAACATCATATAAATAAAATATCTTTTTGAGAACAGCGTGATTCCAGGTTATCACATCTCCATACAGACATAAACTCAATTACATATTTGTCTTTATATTCTATTCCATATCTTATACCTATTTTATCATTTTCTCAATAATTTTCCCTTCCCTTACTTTCCTCAACCTTATTTTTAATTATCTCATTTCTTTCTAAATTCCATTACATATCTTTTTCTAAGTTTCGGTATCTTTCTAATCATTATATTTATACTTTTGTATCTCCTGTTTACAATTTCATATTTTCTTTTCTCATAAAGCAAGATTTCCCCTGGAGTGTAACACCTTTATATCTTTTAATTACTGTCCATTCAAATCTTATTTAAAATTTAATGTATGTCTTTACAATTATAACATTCAATTTCTAACCTCTATTTTGTAACATATAACTCTGATCAGATGAATTCTGCATGGTACATTGCTTAAAAATACACACTAAGTTCTAATATATAGAAGATGAACAGCTGTCCTGCCCTACATAAGAGGTACTACAGACAAAATCAGTAAGATCACATCAAGACTGCCTTGAAAACAGACAGAAAAATAGCAGCCCTCCTAAGAAACCCCAAAGATAAAATTGACCTGGAAAACCAAGGCATATATGAAGTCCCCTGCACATCATGCCCTGCCACATACATCAGACAGACTAATAGAAGAATAAGTACCTGCCTGGATGAACACAAAAATGCAGTAAAAAAACCTGGAACACACTTCCTCACTAGTCCAACACATGAAAGCCACAGGCCATAGCATCGACTTCAATGGCACCAAAACCCTAACCACTATAGAAAACCTCAGCCACAGAATTATCAGAGAAGCCACAAAGATTGAAAAAAGACTTGAAAGCATGAATAGAAGAGATGACTCCACCAGACTGTCAATTATTTGGAAGCCTGCACTCACAAACAAAAAAATCTCCACACCACTAGCCAAGCAAACACCTGGGCACAAACAGACCCTCCCCCCGATACCTCCAGCTCAAACACACCCCAACCAGGCACCCAGATGAAACCTAGCTTCCTAATAAATGTTAGCTGTCCGTTTACTTGAAGCCAAGCCTCACTAAAAGCCTCCAATACAGGAAATACAATATTGCCAGCCAATCAAGACAAAAAAAATTGCAACAAAACAGACAGAAGATATTAGAAACCCCAATCAAGCAGAACACAGCAAACTTCAAGACCAATAAACACAGACCAAGACTCCCAACCAATCAGGATGAAGAAAAAAACCATTCTAACACAGCAGTAGGCTAGCACCAAATTTAAAACAGAAATGGCTGTGAAAGCCTGACTCACAGACAAACACAATACACAAGCCTGATAATGGCAGATGAGATTCTGCCGAAACGTTGCTACAATTTTAAAAGCACAACTATAATGACGTGGGAAAATACCCAAACAGAGCTGAACTACTCTTTCTTTTAGTTGTTTCTTCTTAAGTTTTTTACTCCCTTTCCCTCCTTTTCCTTTTTTACCCCACATAAAATTGCTTGATCATTAAAGATGGCTTCCTATTTGTCCCACCCTTCTTGTTCTGCAAGCATTTCTTGTTGTTTTTCATAGTTTAATATCTCCATTTCTAGAAATTGAAATATGACCCAAAAGATCCTCTTCCCTCTTGTGCGTCTTCTTTCTGTTTTTTAAGTTTCATTTTTAGCTCTTCAAGGAGTGATGCCATTTTAAGCACTTTTAAACAACCACCCAATTGATTTTAGTTCATATCATTAAAATCCAACATCCAAAATTCCAAAAATCACCAAATAATTCAAATAATCCAAAGCTGTTTCTTCTTGTTTCTTTTTTTTTCACTTTCTCTTTCTGAAGGCTCACCTTGTAACAAAGTTTCAGTTACAGTGTATCTTTTCAAAATCTTGTTAAAATTCCACTGTTAATTCTTTTTACTTCTAGGTGGTCTCCTCCATTTTTTCTAGATCCCACCCTTTTCTTTTTATTTTCTCTCCTTTTCTCCTTTTGAAAATTTTGAAATATCCAAAAGTCTTTATTACCCCTTTGACACTTCATTTTCAGCTTAGAATTGCCTATTAATGTCAAAGTGAATTAATATCAATTTCTTGCTTAGATCTCTTCTTCTTAACATTCAAAGTCAATTACAGCTGTCAGTGTGAGAAAAAAAACCAAATCTTTTCCCGTTCCTCTCAACTTTGCTGCTTTAAAAATCCTCTTTAGGAATAATATTATTCTTTATAGTTCAAATTCCAGTGTACAGTTATTTTCTAAGTTTGACTTGGTCAGTCAAAACTTTCTCTTTTATCTTCCTCTTGAACAATCTTGTCCAGTTGGGTTCTTCTTTGAGGTGGCCATTTCTGATCACCGCTGCAACTGCCTTTGGGAAAGGGATGGCCAGCCAAGGATGAAAGATGCGGCTCTCCTCAACCCCGCTGGCAGTCTCCCCCCTCTTCACCACCTCTACGGGTGGCTTCAGCCCCGAATCCAAATGGCTTGAGGCACTCTGGCAGCAAGCACGGATCAAAATCACGCACAATCACGTTTTTTGTCCGTCACCGAAGGAGCCCAAATGGCAGGTCCACAAGAGTTCTGCTTTTTTGAGAAGACCAGCAAGGCAGGACCTTACATTAAGCAGAATCTACATAATGGTCAACCCAGAGAGGGTCCAGCCCTACTGTGGCATTGTGCAAAGAATGTCCAACCAGGGCAGTGATCATGAGGAAGCCAAATGTGGGGAGGCTCGACATGAAGAAAGCCCAAGTGTATGAACAAAGGACAGAATAATTCTGGGACTGCACAAAGCCGAGGTGGTCCATTGGCATAGGGAAGAAGGAAGACTGGGATGGAAGAACCTGAGGTATCACCTTTACTTGGGGCAGCCAACAGCAAGGGTGGAAATGTGAGCTAGAAACCTTTTATGATGGTGATGAAATTGAAGAAAGCATCAGGCCAATCCCAACCAACTCATGAAACAAGCAATGTGCCTCATGAAAGAGGCCCTCCAAGGCATGAGAGTCAAGATGCCAGGGCCTGCACCGCTGGAGACAACAGGGGTCGAGAGGAGGCTACTGGTGAGCGAGATAATTCTCCAGCCCCTGGGACTTCCACAGGTGGTGCAGAGAACACTGATGAGCCCGTTGCCACCCCAATGAACCCACCTCGGAGAGACTAACCAAGGGGCAAAGTTCAAGGTTATCACACTGGCCCTGGAGGGGGCTGATGCATGTTGGATGATAACTTTCCACAACACGGACAACCTAAGGTCTGAAATTTTAACAGCTTCATGACGGCCCTGAGGCACAGATTCAAGGACCCGCTAGCTGACCAAAAAGCCAGGGACCACTTCAAAACCATAAAGCAAAGTTGCTGGCCAGTAACGAAATTTATTGTGATGACCCGGGGCATGTCACAAAGGCAACAGTCAGATAATCAATAGGAGTCACTTTATTAGCTCCAACTTTGCCCCTAATGTCCTGGTTACCTTCTGGGCTGGAGAAAAACTCTCCCAGGAACAGTCTTTGGTGTGGTCCAAAAACTGTAACTATAAGTCCAATCAAGGCAAGATGAGTTTTTTTGTCCAGCAGAGGCAAGAGAAGGAATTCCAGACATGAAGGAATGGCAGTAATTCGACCCAGTTGGGAGGATGCCAGGAACGCAGATAATCCAAGTCAAGACAAGATAAACTCACATTTGTTCCCAGCAGATGCCACACTCAGCTTGTATTTCTTTTAAACTCTCATTCCCAAGTTTGTCTAATGAAGGAAATAAGGGCCCTTTCTTCCCCTGTAATCAACGCAACCCACATTGCTCACTTCTCCATTCCTCCCTGTGTGCCCTAGGGAGGGAGGAACTCCCTCTCCCTTGTTCTATCTCTCCCCTGCTCTGCCCAGCTGGACTTTGCCATTCCCCAGTTTCCTCTGTCAGCTGTTCATCTTCCTCCTTGGATTCAGACTCTGATAGGGACATGACATTCACAGAGGAGTTTCGAGAGCTGGTCTGGCTCATGGACTGGCCAGAAGAAATACTGGTGAGCTGTTTCAAGGACAGGCTGAATGACAACCTGTATCATGCTTATATCACCCTGGCTTGCCTGCACCACCAGTACATCTTGGTGGAAAAAGCCAAAATTGACCAAGCTCAAAATGAGTATTGCTCGAGCAGAACCTGGAAGGGTCACCACCCAAGGGGGAAAGAGAGGTCACCAAGCTCAACAGCCTGCTTGAACTGTAAGAAGGAATGCCACTGCATGATGGAATGTCATGCAAAGACCCTAACCAGAAAGGGAGATCAACTATTGGGTGTGAAGCTAGCAAAACTCTCCCAGTGCTCCAGGGAAATCGCCTTGAAGAGCAAAGAGGTCATGGAGTTCCGGTCCTCCCCGAGTCACTAGAGGGTATTCCTGGGAATACCACGACTTAGCAGAGGTGTTTTGGGAGGTGGGGTAGAATTAATTTCTCCCTCACCGACCTACTGACTGTGCCATCAAGATCCTTCCGGAAGCTAAGCTACTAAACCCAAAACTCTACTCAATGACACCCTGGGAGCTAGATGAGCTGTGCAATTTCATAGACAAAAACTTGAAGCATGGCTTCAGGCCTGTCAGACCTAAAGTAGCTGCCCCAGTGTTCTGGGAAAGGAAAGATGGCTCACTTCATTTATGAGTCAATTATAGGGGTCTAAATGCAGTGTATATGGAAAATATTTATCCCATGAAGATGCTGGCCCATCTTTCAAAGGGCAAGATTTTTTTTAAGCTGGACTTGCGGGAAGCCTATTACCGAGTCAGGACTCAGGAGGGGGATGAGTGGAAGACAACTTTTAACTCTCATTGGGGTGTTTCCAGTTTAACATGCTCCTGTTTGGGCTTCAAGGGGCCCCTACAGTATTCATGCAGCTGATAAATGAGGTGCTGCATGAACACCTATATAAGGGTGTTTTGGTGTTCCTTATTGACATTCTGATATATACTGAAGCCAAAGCTGAGCACATAAAGCTGGTCCAGGCATTCTGAAAGAACTCTGAGCTGCCAAACTATAGGCTAAGCTCTCAAAACGTGAGTTCCACAAAGACAAAATAGACTGCCTGGGATATTGGATCTCACACCAGGGAGTGGGAATGGACCCAGAAAAAGTGTGAGCAGTGTTAAAATGGGAAGCCCTGCACATCTGAAGATAGTTAAAAAGCTTCTTCCTTCTTCTTCCTCAAATTTCTATAGGCAATTAATTCCATCATTTGTCTAAATTGCTCTCCCTATTACTAACTTGTTGAGAACCAAGGGCTAAACCCAGCCAGCCACTAAAGTGGAACATGGAATGCCAAGCGGCATTCAAGAAGCTAAAAAAGCTCTTTACAGCTGAGCTGGTGTTGAAGTACCTGGGCTCAGAAAAATCCTTTGTGATTCAGGCTGACATCAGCGATGTGGGAGTAGGGGCTGTGTTGCTTCAGGAAAATAAGGGGGGGAGGTCAACTACAGCCTTCTGCATACACATTGAAAAAACAAAACAAAACAGCATTGGGCAATAAGGGAAAAGGAAGGCTTAAAAAAAATGGATCCGATACAGTTTGTAATAGTCCTAAAGGTTTTCCGACTTGAGGTTTCGTAGTAGCACAAATGTGGCATTCTTTAAGATACTGTTCAATGTCTGATCTCATATGTGGCCACCAAAACTGCCGCCTTACCAAATGTAGTGCTTTTAAAAATCCAAAGTATCCAGCCTGCCTTACATCATGACATTGGGATAATATCTTTTTCCTACAATTTGATGGAACATATATTTTATCCCCTCTCCAAGACAACTGATCTTTTTCTAAACAGGCAATATTATTTGCTTTTATCCATACATCCATTTTTGTAGCCTCTTGTAATTCCTTTTTGGTTATCTCTTTCGTGGTCAACATCTGAATTTGTTCAGTTGATGTTCCTACAAAGATCATGGACTGAATAACTTCATCTCTAGACACATTGTATTGAGGTAGTCTAGATGGTGCATCTGCCATGAAGTTTTTACCTCCCAGAACATATCGCAACTGGAAATCAAAACATTTAAAATACAAAGCCCATCTTACTTGTTTAGGGGGTAGTTTTCTCAGTTTCTGTAATGCTTGTAAATTTTTATGATCTGTCCAAACTTCGAATTTTTCTTTCAACCCTTCTAATAGGTGTCTCCATGTACTGTGCCCATTTTACGGTGAAAGCCTCCTTTTCCCAAATAGCCCATCTGCATTCTGTGATTGTAAATTTCCGTGATGTATATGCACATGGCTGTTAATTGTCCATCAATGTTATACTGTAAGAGGACAGCCCCCACAGCCACATCTCTTGCATCGGCTTGTACTACAAAACTTTTAGTTGTATCAGGATGTTTTAAAATGGGCTCTTGAGCAAATAAAGCTTTCATGTCATGAAATGCTCGCTGACACTCCTGTGACCATCCTGTTGACTAAGTCTGGGTTTTGGCGCCTGATGTTTAGTTTTTAACAATTCTGTTAGTGGTAAAGCAATTTGCGCAAATTTAGGAATAAACTGCCGGTAAAAGTTTGCGAATCCTAAAAAATGTTGTAATTGCTTTTGTGTTTTTGGCTCTTTCCAATCAACTATGGCTCTGACTTCATTGGGATCCATTTCTATTCCTTTATTGGATATTCTGTACCCCAAATAATCCAGTGACGTACAGTGAAACTCGCACTTCGAAAGTTTCACATATAACTTGGCGTCAAGTAATTTTTTCAGAACTTTCCTCACTAAGGTCACATGTTCCTCCATTGTTTTGGTATAAATTAAAATATCATCTAAATATACTAGAATGCCATGATATAAATGTTCCTGTAATACTTCATTTATAAGTTGCATGAAGACAGCGGGTGCCCCTTGAAACCCAAATGGCATAACGTTAAACTGAGAACTTCCAAGGGGGCAATTAAAAGTTGTTTTCCATTGATCCCCCTCAATAATAGGCTTCTCGCAAGTCCAATTTCATAAAATACCTGCCAGTCGCTAATGTTGCTAACAAATCGTTGATTTGTGGTAAAGGTTATACATTGTCTATACAAATAGCATTGAGCCCACGGAAATCAACACGAAGTTGTAATCCACCATCTTTTTTCTTGCAAAATAAAACAGGAACAGCGATATGTGATTTCCCGGTTTGAATAAATCCACGCGCCAAATTTTTATCTATATATTGTCTCATTTCCTCCATTTCTTTTGGAGTCATGGCATACATTCTTGGTTTTGGAAATTTGCTCCAGGAATTAAATCAATGGCGCAATCAGTTGTTCTGTGTGGTGGTAATGTTTCACACTCCTTTTCGCTAAACACATCTGCCAGGTCTTTATATTCCTCTGGATAACATATTTCTTCATAATCGTCTATAGCTGTTACAACTTCCCTATTATTTACCTATGGAGGGGACATAGGGCCAACTGCAATTCGTAACTTCCTAAAACCGTCTTCCCACCATATTGTGGGCTTCCATTTGCCTAACCATACTAGACTTAAAATTAGTGCCTCCCTCATCTGTGGTACTACAATAAATCGTAAAGACTCCCAATGACTCCTTATCTCTAGTTTGATAGGGGTTGTCATTATTGTAGCAGGACTCCCACCTAATAATGAACCGTCCACTTGTTCAAAACACATAGGTTTGGGCAGTTCTTCCACTGCTAATTGCAATTCATCAACCACTTTTTTTACTACTTAAACATCTAGTACATCCAATGTCGATTAATGCTCCATACTGACCCCTCAATTTGCTTGTTAGATTTTCCAATACTACTGGTATAACAAATGGTCGCACAGGAGTACTCACCAAATCATCCTCTTCCAGACTGTCATCTCCACTATTGTATAACCCTGAGACTACCTTGGGTAATTGTTTGCCATCAGGTGTTTTCCTCTCACATCTATTTGTCATTACTTCCATGTTCGTTTTTTGTGACACCCCTTGAGACCTTACAGAGGTAACTGTCCCTTGTTTTGTACCATGGGGCATGACACCACCTGGTAAATTGCTACTTGTGGCACTAGGAATGCAAGCCACCTGTTTTCTATTATCTAGTTCTATGGATGGACACTTCGTTGCCCTATGTCCCAGACCTTGGCATCGGAAACACCTTATGGGTCCCATTCCCCTACCAATCCTTTAGTCTCCTCCCTCACCTTACCCCGTGCTGCTACTGCTCCTATTGGTTGTCTTTTGGGCCCTCCAAATGTAGGATGGAACTCCCTCAGTCCCACACCCAACTCCACAATTGTTTTATACCATCCCCCCAGTTTCTGGAGACCCCCCCCATAAAGACAAGCCTGCCTCAAACCTCTATCTAAACCAGATCTAAATTCTCTAACCAATAGTTGTTCTGGGCAGGTGTGCAACCTAGTTGCTAATTTCTGAAACTCTGTGACATACTCCACAGCAGGCCTCCCATCCTGCTTCAATTACATTAATGCTTCTTCATATTGATGTATCCTTGACCTATCTTCAAATTGAACTTTGAGTGCATCCAAAAACAAACCAACATCAATCAATTCCTTTGCATGCACACTATGCAACTCTGCAGCCCAATCGGCAGCATCACCTGTTAACGCTGTAGTTATTGCAACTATAATAGACCATTGAGAAGGATAGCAATTTGAATATAATTCTAGGTGATTCACAATTTGGCTTAAATATAATGCTAACCTATCAGGGTTCCCATCAAAGGAAATGTTTATAGGAGCAGGACCACCCCAAACCATTCTTTGGGGCCAATATCCAGACGTGCCTGATGGACCCCATGAGTGAATTGTTTGTCTATTCCCCATCTGCGCATCCCTAAATTCAACCCTGGAACCTGGGACTGGTTTAGAGGTTTTACTCTGAGTTCCTGATACTCCTACTACATCTAATGATTCATCTACTTCCATAGAAAATGCTCCCTCCGACCTTCTCCTACTCATCTCCCTGCTATCTCTGGCACTTGAACTAAAGAAAGATGTGTCTTCCGTTCTAAATCCCCTCCCTGGACTTTCCCAAACGGTCTGGGGAGTAGAGTTCCAAATGCTTAAGTCACCATATTTGATATGGAGCAGTTCCAATGTACTAGCATTTAAACTGGTCACAGAAGTACTACACTCACCTTCATTAGCAATCCATTGTTCCCTTCACTTCTTTTGGCTCTTTCCAATCAACTACGGCTCTGACTTTATTGGGATCCATTTCTATTCCTTTATTGGATATTCTGTACCCCAAATAATCCAACTTTCCTCTCAGCTACTCTTTGGCAGAAATGCAGGGAGAAAATAAGACACTCTTCGCTTCACTATTTAGTAACACAAAAGCTTATTGTTTATTCCTTCCTCTGCAAGGAGTCCGAGATAATAGCTAAGCAAACAAAAATAAACCTGGATCTAACCTGAGTTTCCTGGGATTCGATATTTATAATAATTTCCCCTCATTACCCTTCATTACCCCTGATTATCATTAAAAATGGTAATCCTGGGTAATAAGGGTTTATTACCCATGATTACCGTTTTTAATGATAATTATTCATATGAACTCAATTACATGAATCGTGGTTAATGCGTAGAGCTTCACCTCACAGCATTTTACATAGACCGTGCATATTATTATGATACAGAGTTTATTCTGATGAAGAGGAATGCCATCCTTCAGGTCGCTGTGGCTTCAATTCAAATGCATGTGTTGCATAATCGCGACACTTAGACCCGTCTCCTGGGTGGCTGCACCCTGCCATCAGCAACCCCTCACACCCCATCGATGTGTCAGGCTCCAAAAGAGTCGGAAAGCACCCAGAGCCCAACAAAAGGCAGGCACTGCTCTGTCTGGCTCAGCCCTTCAGATGGAGACAGGTGCCATGGCAGGTGAGGCAGAGCTGGGAGGGACACGTGAGCTGAATGTTTGGAGCTGCACTTTGTGGAATTTGCAAGTGGGCTCGGTGGGGCTGCTTAGTGGGGAGGGAGACTTTGGCCTGTTCACTTTAGTGCGGGATGAGAACGCAGAAGGCACAGGAAATCCGTGCCTCTTGGTGTTCAACCCTCAAAGACTCCTTTGCTTCCCAGAATCTCCTGCACTCTCTCTTTCTTCCTCGCCTCCCTCCTTTCCTCCTTCCTTCCACCCTCCCTCCTTCCTTCATCTCTCTCTCTCTCTCTCTCTCTCTGATTCTGATTCTCTGGTGCCTCATCTCTTGCTGTGTCTTGCGGGGTCTTCTGGCCATTATTGGTACTGCAACAAGAGCAAGAGATGAGGCAAGCATGTTTTGCTCCCAATCTGGAATATGGAGTGAGTCTCCATCCCCTGCCATCACCCTTACCTTCTCAGGCCAGGCGAGGAGTGACTGAGGGGGGAGAGCGATGGGTGGGGCTAGCCAGTGGTGGGATCCCCTGCCAGGGAGCCATAGCAGAGGGATGAAAGAGCCACATGCAGGTCTGGAGCTGCAGGTTGCTGACACCCGGCCGATAGCAATGTCATTTTTCCCCCTTTTATTTTGACCCATATAGATTCTAGGATATTTTCATTCTTGGTTTTATTTATTTCTGTAGAGATATACAGTGATGGGATTCAAATAATTTAACAGCTGGTTCTTCCTAATGACCAGCTGGGAAGGCTTGGCTGGGGGGGTCATGTGACTGAGTGGGCATGGCCAACTCTGCATCACTTGCTGGGTGGTGCCTATATGGGCCAGGCAGGGTTGGGAGGGAATCCAGGGGTCTCCGGTGGGTGGAGCAGGAGGAAAGAAAGTTCCAACCCCACTCCTCTCTCTCTCACACAGATTGGATCTGATATCTCTCTTTCCCTCCCTGCTTAGAAAGTCTGCCAGGCTGAGATACATGTACTGCGGCATGCTGTGGATGCCCCTCCCTCGTTCCTTTGCCAGGCTTCCCTGTTCCTGCTGCTTGTGCTCTCTCTCCCCAGTCTAGCTTGATGCAGGTGGAAGCTCACAATTGCTCTTTCAAAGCCTGGTGTTGGTGAAGCTGGGCACCAGTGAGGGCTGGCTTTTTGCCTAGCTTTGTCCAGCTTTCAGGCAGGAAATGGACAAGGGCCTGGGGAGGAAGTGAGATAGATAGCATCACATCAGATGTACTTGTAATTGGATGACAAATCATGCTCAATGAGTAGTCTTTAATTGTACTATGTCTACATGGAGGGAAGTAAGCAGTGGGGTACCACAAGGTTCCATTTTAGGCTCAGAACTCTTCAATATCTTCATAAATGACTTAGATGAGGGAATAGAGGGGGAACTTGCCAAATGTGCAGATGTGTCATACACTGGCAGGAATAGCCAACACCCTAAATGATAGGCTCAAGATCCAGATAGATCTTGACAGACTTGAAACCTGGGCCCTATCTAATTAAATGAAATTCAATGTAGAGAAAAGTTAAGTCTTACACTTAGGCAAGAAAAACCAAAAGTACACATATAGACTGAATGAAACCAGGCTTAATAGAAGAACTGTGAGGGGAATCCTAGTGGACAACCAATTAAATATGAGACAGCAGTGTGCATTGGCAGCCAAAAAAGCCAATGCAATCCCAAGTTGCATAAACAGAGGGATACAAATTTGGTGGGGATATAGTAACGGAGGTTTTAATTTTTTTTAAAAATGGTTTAATCCAATCAGTCTTCCTGGAAGTCTTATGAAGTCTCTTGAATCACCAAGACTATTTTTCCTTAGAGGCTACAGAAGAAAAAAAAAAGCTACAAAGCATCTACTAATATTTACTCCATTTTGCTGAACAAAACGACTTGTCTTTTGCCTTTTTCTGTTCTCTTTCCACGCCATTAGAGACTGCCTGGATTTTCCTGAAGTCTTTAAAGCTATGGGGGAACTATGTTCACCATTCACCATGTTCCGTATTTGTTTTTCCCCTCTCTATATTTTATTTCCTTACTATTATCTTTCTCAATTTAGTCTACACCTTGGGATAGGTATTTAATATTATTCTTGCTCTCATACATGTTGTCTCTATTTTAAAAAGATTAAATATACCTTAAACTCTCTTTTCTGAAAATTCACATCTTCAAGTGAATGCATCAGATGCCCTAGCTGTATATTTTAAGCACTTTTATTCCACATATATGAGGGAGGAGTGGGTTTAATATTCATGTTCTCCATTGTGTCAGCAAGAGAATCCAGACATGGGTAACTCTTGTCTTGTCGCTCTTCAGATTGAGTTGAAATTCGGAGGACACGCCTCCCTGATAACAGTTCCCAGTTTCAACTCAGTCTTCAGCTCTTTTGGACATCTTTTAGGGACTCTGAGAGATTTACACAATGACTTTGACATGAGAGCGACCTTTCCACCGGGATTCTGCTCAATTTGACAGTTTTTGACCATACGGTTTGGTAGGCAAGCTGCCTGGCGCAGCTGCCTTTTTTTGCATCTGACAGCTATGGTTGTCAGATTTCCGGGAAGAGTTTTGGATCCTTGAGCCGGCCTTCAGTTATTCCATTCCATAATAAGCCCAAGTAAGTTAGTTCTGAAGCAGCTACTAGGATCAGAGCCAGAGCTCTCACTCCTAAGAAGCCCATGAGGGCAGAGGAGAAGGACGCCAGATGAAGGCAGAGAGCCTTAGATAAAGAAATTGTGAAGGCTCTAAAGGAATCTGAACGTCAGAGGCTGGCTGACTCCAAGATGGCTGACACCGTGTTTTCACACCCTTTTTCTACTGAGCAATTGCAGCCAGAGGAGCCTGGAGGGCCCAATAACTGCACTTATAAGCCTGGGCACCAGATGGTTCTAGCAAACAGTTAAATCAGCAAGGCTTTTCATTGCCTTTAAATGCTGAAGTCTCTGCTAATTCCCTGTCAAGGCTGCCTTTAACAGCTCGACAGTGGGAGCAGCCTCTTAAGAGAGGTCAGAGCTGTCTCAGAGGCTACCTTTACCCCAACAGCGGTGGGGCTCTTCCCAGGGGAAGATGCCCTCACATATGAGAGTTTGGATCTCTGAGGCCATAAGCAGGGGATTTCTGAGTGTCTGCAACAGCGGCAGCAGTCAGCCATCACTGCAGCTGAGCATCCCCTGCATCCAGGACATCTGCAATCTTTCAGTGATGGGGTGCAATTCCAAAGGCCTTATTCCCCTGAGCCATTCAAAGCCAGTCATCATCTGAGGGGGGGTGCATCTTTCGGAAGATGAAGGCATCTCACCCAGCATCCTGACCCCTGCAGGGCTATTTCGCCCCAGTTTATTTAGATCTCTGCTTTTTAAAGCAAAGAACATTGCTCACTTGGGAGAAGCCTGGGATTGACTGATGTAGGCAACTTCCTGTTCACAGAGCAGGCCACTGAAGCTGAGATGATCCCAGTGCCTAAGATATTTTTGGATGTGGTGCAGAGATAATGGGTACCAGGGGTATATCCCCAACCCAGCACACTGAGACAACCTTTTACAATACTCTCGGCACTTCAGGTGCTGATGGTGAATGCTCCAGTGGCAGTCTTACCATCTTCTTCTGTCTTGCCAACCGATGCAGAGGATGCTCTGAAGTTAGAGGAGAGAAAAGCAGAGATATCTCTCTGCAGGTCCCATCAGGTAACTGCCTGGGCGGTCAAGGGTGCCACAGCTGCATCATTCTTCAATGTGCCCTCATTGCATTGGCTCTGGCAGCTGCAAGAGAGAATCCCTGCAGGTGATCTTCGCACATACCAAGACATTAACAAGCTCGCTGCAGCTGCTGAATTTTCTGCAGATGCCATGATGAATGCTGCTATGTTCACAAAATGGGCCATCGCCTCATCGGTGATAGCCTGGCATATGTTACGGCTGCATCATTGGCAGATGAATGGCAAGAATTAGTGGAAATTGCCCTCCGCCCCATTTAAGGGGGAAAAGCTATTTGGGGGATCCCTGGAACTATCTTGATGGAGACAAAAGGAAGGTGCTTCCCTCCTAAGGCAGGCGAGACGACTATCGTCCCTCACCTTATTTGTGGAGGCCCTCGTTTCAGTAGAGTGAACTCACATACAACAACAAGGTTCATAGTAGCTCCAGTTATTCACCTTTTCAAATAGTTAATGGGATAGAATTTACACCCATACTGGAATGGCCGCAAACTGCACAAATACAAGAAACTCCCAATACCACTACATGGGCAACCAATATAGCGAAACAATGTAAGTCAAAATGATTCAATACCTGACCTAGAAATAAGCTACTTTTTGTGCAGACCCATCAAAAGTAGCAGTCAGGGGAGGTGATCCCCATCTTCCTGGTGCCTGCCCTCCCCAATGAGGCCCATACTCCATCTCTCGTCTTTTTATAGAGACAGATCTTATGGAATAACTTTCGGATCCCACACTCCTCTCATCTAATCCTCTAGTACGTAAATCTGACTGTTCCAAGCCTCTTCCTACATCAGTTTCCCTGAATCCCATTGATTTTGGTGTGCCCAAAGAACTACTATCAAGAGTTAAGGCTTGTTTACGTCTCAAAGAGCCTCTATCCATGGGCCCTCGCAATGTCATCTCTCCAAACTGCTGACGTAAAAGTTCCAATGTGTCACTATGTGGAACCATCCACTGGCTGTCTTCTGCTCCAGGTCACCTTTTCACTTTCCAGTTCAATGTTTGTTCTGTTTGGGGCATCCCTTTTGGAGCATAACTCTGTTCACTTTTGGCCGCACGGCTGGCTGAGCTTTTGGCGGAATATCCTTCGTCTTCTCCCCCATATCCTCACGGTCCTCTCTGTGCTCACCCCTCTCTTCAACTTCATCGCAAACCTCTTCCTCCAAAAAAATCAGGGTCTTTACCTTCTGCCATGATGATTCACCAATGGAGTAAACAGTAAAAGGCTCAGCGCTGGCTTTCTGTCAGCTCCTATGGGAGGTCGTTGAACCTGGTTCAATAAAACACTTCACTCACAGTCTTGATGTAACAATGTGTGTTTATTTTGGCCTCCTCCAACAGCAGCAACAAATGGAAAGTCCGAGTAAAGCCAGCACTGAGAGCGTCTGCCTCAGTGCTGTTTATATTTCCCGTTCACCCCCCACCATTAATTAGCTAACACCCGCCCTTAGCAAAACACCCAACATCCATCTACAGCAAACTTGCGCGCTACCACCCAACCACCCAAACAACACCTTCCCCCTCCCTGAGTGTCATCCTTCCACCCCAATCCATTCGATGTCCCTTATGTGGAATGCTGACCAGCCGAAATGACATCCTGAGGTATTTCCGGGCTGGTAAGAGTGGGAAACATTTTGCTTAGAGCTTTGCAAAATGCTGAACAACTGATAAGGCAATTTCCCAGCTGGTCACACTAAAGCGGGGAGGGGTGGTTACGCCTGGCTTTGTTGGCTGTCATTGACATTGATTCGGGACCTTCCAGGTAGATAGCTCTCCCCCAACCACAGCAATGTGTCAGGCTTCATTTTGTCAGCAGCATTGTTGAAGCCCGACACAGGGGCTATCTACCCAGTAAATCAGAGGTCTTACTTCTCAAATTCCAACTACCAGATCAATAGATCTGGATTTGGGACCAGAGGCAGGTAACAGTTACAGGGCAGACAGTCCTTTTGTGGCAACAGCAGTAGATCCTACAGATGCCCCAAGTGATGTTGGGTCTCAGCCTCCAATAGGGGGTTATCTCGGTCTCTTTGCAGACTGGTGGGAGGAAACCACTACAGATGTCAGGGAAACAGTAAGATCGGGGCTCTCCCTCAAATTTCTTTCTACCACTACCCTGAGGTTTTTCATTCCCTACCCCATCTCAAGAGACTCTGCAAAGGGAGACCTCATGGAATCGGTAATTTGTTGGACATTCAGGCCATCTAGCCAGTTCCAGAGGACCAAGAGGGGCAGGGCTTTTATTCAATCTTGTTTGTCATACCAAAGGCCTCAGGGTGGTGGTGGTGGAGAGCAATTCTGAATCTAAAAGGGTTGAACATCTGGTCTACAGAAGATTCAAGATACACTCCTTCAGTCCATTCTGGACAGTATCAGAAGGGGCAAATTCTTGACTTTGGTAGACCTGATGGAGGCATACCTCCATGTGCCGATCCATCCAACCAGCGACATTTTCTGTGGTTTTGTTATGATGGACTCCACTTCCAATACAGGGCCCTTCCATTTGGCCTGCTGTCTGCACCCAGAATGTTTACCAAGGTTCTGGTGGCACCAGCGCCACACCTCAGGATGCTGCCCATTCTGATCCAGTGCTACTTAGATGACTTTTTAATCTGTCGTGCACAGATTTTGATCTGTGCACAACAATCAGGATCCTTTGGGATCATGGCTTTTCCATCAATCTGACAAGTGTCATCTGATTCCTACTACCTGACTGTTGCATCTGGGGGGCAATCATAGACATGGTAGCTGGCAAGGTCTCCCTATCTCAGGACCACCAGGATAGCATCAGGACCTTGACAGACCAAATCAGGTCAGACAGAGTTGTTCTTCTCGCCTTGCTGTCACACCTAGGCAAGATGATCACTTGTGTTTAAATAGTCCCCTGGGCATGATTCTACACCAGGCCCTTACAGTGATTTCTGCTCTGCTTCCAAAGGGCAGGCAGGAACAACTAATCAGTGAGGGTTTGGGTCCCACCAGAGGTGCTGTGTTCGTTCCTCTGGTGGACGTCCCGGGTCATCACCCGGGGTTGCAGCTACAAGGAACCGGGCCATCTAAACATCATGACCAATGCCAGTATGTTTGCTTGGGGAGCCCACCTTGGATCTCAAGTGGCCCAGGGGAGGTGGATGCAAGAGGTATTATGGCACAGCATAAACTGGCTGGAACTCAGGCCGGCCCTCTTGGCTCTCAGGAGTTTCTGGCAGGATGTCTCAGGACATCATCTCCTCCTCCTAATGGATGTGGCCACCAAGGCCCACATCAATCAGCAGGGGCACACTCATTCCAGGTCCCTCATGCAGAAAGCAGATCAGCTGTGCCATTGGGCAGAGAGACACCTTCTCTCCATCAGGGTGGAGTACATTTTGGGAGTGTCAAATGTGCAGGCAGACTGGCTCAGAAGGGCCACAGTCAACCATGTGGAGTTGCATCTGCATCCCAGTCTATTCAGGGAGCTATCAGTGTGGTTTGGCCACCCGATTCTGGATCTCTTTGCCTCTCTTTCAAAAAGCTAACTTCCCAGATTCTTTGTGAGGTTTCCAGCACCAGGGACAGAAGAGGTCAACACACTACATTACCTGTTGCCACAAGGCCTGTTGTATGCCTCTCCCCTCTTCCCCTGATTCCAGGGGTAATCGGGAAGGTGCTGTTGGAAAGGGAAGAGATCTTACTCCTAGCACCACAGTGGCCCAGATGACTGTGGTTTGCCAATCTGGTCAGCCAGTCAATTTCCAGGCCTTGGAGGATTCCCCCGGGACGTCCACCAGAGGAATGAACAAAGCACCTCTGGTGGGACCCAAACCCTCGCTGATGAATTGTTCCTGCCTGCCCTTTGTTTAAGGCAAATTTAAAATACAAATATAATTGAATTTAGGAAATATATGAATTTCATTTTTATAATGAAAGGTATGTAGGATACAAGATATGTGGGGGTAGAAAGTGTAAGCAACTTAGCATAATGATTTTTTATCTTGTAAACCTGTATTTGTCAATGCTATACAAATTGTTTACTTGTCACATATTTCTCAATAATGCTTTTTATTTTCAATAGTTTTTCATTTTCTTGAAATTCCTGTTTATAGATCTGTCTTTGTTTCTTTTAAGTGTCAATCACTTAAAAGGTAATAGATATAAGTATAAACATGAATAAGAATACAGGAAATAGGTACAAATAAATGGGGATAATAGGACAGGGACGCTAGGCATGATGGTGCACTTATGCATGCCCCTTACAGACCTCTTAGGAATGGGATGAGGTCAATAGTGGTTAGTTTGAGGTTAAAGTAGTGGGAGGTTAGAGGATGTAACAACAGAGTCAGGTAGTGCATTCCAGACATTGACCACTCTGTTTCTGAAGTCGTACTTTCTGCAATCAAGTTTGAAGTGCTTAACATTGAGTTTGTATCTTTTGTGTGCTCTTGTGTTGTTGTGGTTGAAGATGAAGTAGTCATTGACTGGTAGTCATGCTTTACCTCTAGATAAACCTAAGATAAAAGTTGGATTTACCAATAGTTTTTTGATAGTTTATCATAAGTTATTTGCAGTAGATTGACAGGAATTATC